>NC_055963.1:25032409-25074909 GCF_018492685.1 Alosa sapidissima
ATTGTCACTGTATTATTGTGTTATTGCCGTTGTTCTACCCTACCGTGGGCCTGAGAGAAACGCAATTTCAAGCCTCTGTATGTGTCGTACATATGGCAGAATTGACCAGAAAGTTGACTTTGTCTGTTTCCATACCTGGGCAAAGTTCCCATATAGGGGAATGTCTTGCCCTGATGCTCGACCAACGTCACAAATCTGCCTTCGTTAGTGTTGTGCATGCCCTCGGTTTGTAAGTCACAGTGGATAAGAGCTTAAGTCAGAAGAATGAATTTAAATGTGGGCTGGGGGCCAGAGCAAGAAAATGTGAAATATTAATTCTGACCTCAGAGAGGATTAGCCAGGATCAAAAATGTATTTCTCCTTTTTTCAAACCAGCCGAAAAAAAACCAAGGTCAAATAACAGGAGGGGGAACTTGGTTAATTATGAATACATGCCTTTTGAATCATTGTAGTTCTCTCTATCTCTCTCCCTCTCTCTCTCTCTGTCTCGGGGGCTTTCATTGTGTGGAAAGGTTAGGAGCTCCCATTCCTGCACATTGGCAGGTTGGCATTTCCTCTCACCCTCTGACCACCTGTCCAATAATTGCGTTGACATTTGTCCAAAATACAGACGCTGGAAAAGTACTTCAGATTCAGCTTACTGCTTAAGTACGTTGAATGGCAAATTCCTACGTCAGCCCCCTTTTTAAACATTTCTTTCCCTTTACCGCCCGACTGGACTATCCACCATGATTGAATGGAAGGTCATCATTGATCATCCAAATTTAATTGGAAGCTCCTTTGATAGCAGTGTGTGCCTGACCACCCAGCGCTGTGACTGGTGTCTGATGAAGAGGCTTTGCCTTTATTTAGGGAACTCAGCATAGCGTGAAGCCAATCTCCTGCTGGTGAGGTAACTAACTCTGCAGAGCCCATGTGAACTATGCTGGTTCAAAGGGCAAGATGAGGGGGAAAGTTACTCTCGACAGCGTGTGAACAGCTCATTAGGCAACTATGCAAGTCCGGGCAGCTGGTAACTGTTTAAGAGTTGCTTACATATTTCCATTTAGTCTAAATGGGCAATTTATCTGCATTTGTGTATGTGGACACAAATGCAGATAAATAGCCTATCTTACAGATGCATAATTTGTGCATATGCAGATCATTGTTGGCACTGAGGGACCAACTACTGACTTGTGATTTATTATTGTACCATGCCATGGCACTTAAAAAAAAACTTGTGGAAGTGCTTGTACTACCAAACTTACTCATTTCACAAAACCTTTCAGTTCTTGTGAGCAGAAAATATGTGCTGTATCTCATTCTAGCGCTCAACATTATTTTTTCCCTCCCAAGCAATTCTCCAATGAATAAGAACAAAGTAGACCAGACACAGGCCCATTTGTGCAGACACAGCCTATCTGTCTGTCTGTCTGTCTGTCTGTTTATCTAGTTTGGGTTTAAAATGTGGAAATGGGTGAGCAGCATAATGAAGAGGAGCTCCACGGCCGGCGTAGACCTGCAGTCAAGGTCAGTCTGCTGACAGTCTGGGCCAGACAGTCAAAGCCCCACAAAGGCTTCACGAGCCGCTGATCTGCTCCCAGAGCCTTGCTACTAATGAAACACAAAGCCACCGCAGTCTGCCATTGGAATACTGACTCAGTTATGGTTCAACAGTCAAAATTCCCCTCAAATTAAGGCTTTAGTTTTCATATATCTCGTGTGGTTGTCTTTGTAAGCAACATTCGGTTGGTGGGTTTATTTTTTATATTTATTTTGTCTGAATGTGTTGCATCATGACAGATTCTAAAGTGGGATAGTGTGGTACCATTGACTGCGCCAACCCAGGGATTCAGTGCAATTTCAATACGGGGATTAGGGTACAGTATGAGTCAGGGGTTTTCACGTAAAAACCAATAATGCCTCTCATTTCCTAGCATTGAGAATTATAACTTTCAACTGAGAGTCTTCTGCCAGAGAGTACGGCCACTGCTTTGATGGGTGTTTTCCCCCCACAGCATAGGTCTTTGACATTTTGTTTTGTGTTATGTTGTTTTCTCCATCCAATTATGAATCACATCCTTATATTTCATACTTAAGTGGGCCATTAATTTTTGTGCAAAGCCGTAAATCAGTTTTATAGCCGTGATTAGTCCAAGCACAATAGGGGAGGTGTGCATGCGTGTGTGTGTGTGTGTGTGTGTGTGTTTGTGTGTGTGTGTGTGTGTGTGTGTGTGTGTGTGTGTGTGTGTGTGTGTGTGCGTGAGAATGTGTATGTGTTTCACTGTGTGCCTTTGACTCTGTAAAACCACCAGCTGTTATTGACTGACAAAGCTACTTACTTAAGTGAAATGGAGATGGATGGTTCTGGTTATGGTCGAGGGCTCACTAAATTCTCCATTAGCAAAGCCGGTGAAGGCTGTAATTCTTAAATAGTAGACACCCCTGGACACATACAACACAAGCTCTAAGTAGCACACACCAGTCTTGTTTATCTTCAAATTAACTTCATGCAATGTGACACTGTATTGGTGCCGTGGCTATTGTGGGATTGAACCCATGTCTTTCTATATCATTTGGTCCACAGAGGCTCTCAGTAGGAATGTGCTGTATTGTATGAACATGGAGAAGATGGAGGGTAACTGCCCGGAGTGAAACAACATCGAGGGTATTTGGCTGAGTTGTTCTCTTTCAGTTCCATGGTTTCTGAAGTCAGGTGTTCCAGTCGTTGATATGTTGCTTACATTTAGAAGGTTGCTGAACTGTTTTTTGTTTTTTAGATAGCCTCTAAGCTCTTCTCCCTCTCTTTCTCACACTCAAGTCCACACACACACACACACACACACACACACACACACACACACACACACACACACACACACACACACACACACACACACACACAGACAGACACACACACAGAGAGAGACAGAGACACAGACACACACACACACACACTGAGATTTTCTCCCTGATCATTTTCCCTTACCTGATCTCTATCTTAATCTATCGCTGTCTCCTTTATACCTTTTTCCCTCCCCTGTCTTAAGATAAAGTATCCTTCCTCACAAAGAGCCATTTGTCTTCAGGAATCTGAAAGACTCAGAGTCTATCACTAATTACAGTGACCTGAGTGTCTGTCTAGACTGATGCAATTACAAACATTATGGGTAGAAACCTAGCGATTTACAGCACCTCCGCACTGCAAATGGTTGGCCTCCTTTAATTGTGCCTTTCCAATAGTTGGCAAAGTGGGCTACATTGTCATGGTGAGGGGGGGACCTGGTGTAGAGAGATAGGCTGAGCTAACGGGCAGAAAGGCTTAGAGGTAAATTTATAATTTATGTTGCCATTAAGATTGTGCCGTTTGTAAAAGAAAAAGTAATGAAAACCATGAAAAGCCCCTGGAATTAAAGCTTAAGTGAACCCAATCATGCGAAATCCCCTGTCCTTGAGATTTTTACAATTATGCCCCCACACACACTCCCTTTTTCTGTCCCTTTCTCACGCACATACACACACTGTCCCTTTCTCATACACACAACCTCTCACACACATAAACACACGCACACTCACACACACACACCGCCTATTTGTCCCACGATTACATTCACACGCACACATTCAAACAGTGGATAACTGAAGCCATTGTTATCCCACCGCAAAGTCGCTGCCTTAGGAGAGCTTAAGTTGAAATAAATATGAAAATGGCACATTAGATTACGCACTTTGTGTCATCTTCAATAATGACCACCATCCACTTATGCCAGCCAAACAATCAGCTCATGTAAATGGCCCAAAGAGAGAGGATTACAGTGGGCTTCTTCCGCTAATGGCTGTTTTTCTCTGCCGCAGACAGCTGGCCCGGTCCCCTCTGGCAAGCGCCTCTTACCTGTGGCACGACTGAACAAGGGAAAACATGAGCGTGGGGGTGGGGGTGGGCGTTGGAGGTGGGCATTTGGGGCCTCAATGGGCTTACTCCACACAGGCTTGAATGTGCTTGTGTATGTGTGTGTAGTGGGGTGTGTTTGTGTTTATGTTTGCATGTGTTTTGCTTGTGTGGGCGGTGTGTGTGTGTATATGTGTACGTGTTTTTGTTGGAGGGGATGACGTATGTCAGAGATGTGTGTATTTGTGTGTGTCTATAGTGTGAATGTGTTTTTTACATATATATTTTTGATGTGTGTCAGCGGTAATTTCCTCTGCAGTAGCCACATTGTGTATAAAGCGCAAGACAGTGTTTTATGCAAATTAAAAAAGTGCCCAATGAATCAAATCAAATTGTGCTTTAATCAGAAAGATGAATGAAAAAAAGGAGTTGTATAGCCCTCCCCTGTGTATTAACCTTGGTTAATAGGTGTGAAATTATGATATGTATTTGTGTGCGCCTGTGAGGTAAGCATCTACTTCCTGGTCTGGGGAGATTAATCATGCCCCCAATTATTTTTACAGACCAGGAGCGCCCCCAGCTATATAAGCATAAGCATAGTCCTCCAAACCTGTCATGAGGGTTCTGGCCTTTCTATGGAAAAACAACCTTCTTCACTTGTTGTCTTTACATTGTACCAGGTGGCAACCTGAGATAGGAGCTTGTTAAACGCTGTTCAAAGATACTTGTAAACCATAGTGTTCACAGAAAAAAACCCTTCACAGACTCTACTTTTCCTGTCTTTGCTTAACCTTCTTTATATTACTACGATTAGCATCTCCAGCACCAGACAAAAGACTCTTTTAGACAAACCACACACACACACACACACACACACACACACACACACACACACACACACACACGTTCCTCCCAGCATAGCCTTCAGAGAAGAGATTAGATTAAGTATGGAAAACAAAAATGAGGTCTGCCTCAAAAATTCTAATACGTTCATGAGGCCAAGTTTCTTTCTCTTCTTCGTCCTCTTTTCTTCCCAAGTAATTGTTTAGTTGTATAATTATGCAAATGTCGTGCAGTCGACGCTGATATGCAGTGACAGGCTTTTCAGATCTTATCTGCATACTCTGCCTGTACTGTTAGCCTGCCTCTCGCAGGTCTGGGTTTAATATTAAAACACTAATCATTTTCCATCAAGTTCCATATACTGTATGCCTGTCAAGTGACACTCGGGTCGGAAAAGCTTTGCTTTGCATATTTAACAGCTCTGAAGTTTAACGTATGTTTGACTTTTTTTTTAAGTATCCCCTTGATAATGCGGCTGGAAGATTTTCAACTTTGCAAGGAATATTGATGAGAAAAAGTATATCTGAAGAATGTACATACATCTGGCAAGTTCATTTTGTGATTTATTTTTAAAGAGCTACCTCTAAGAAAATCAAACTGACGCTCTTGTAATAGGTTTCTATAGGAGAAGCCTTTTTCAAAAATTATTACCTTGACTGGATCCATAGATCCACACCCACAGCAGAAGCTTAAGGGAGACACATGGGGTGGGGATGGGGGTCTTTACTTACTGCAGTGTGAACTTAAGCCTCAGTAGTTGTAATACGGCTTTAATGATTTTAAATGAGCCTGGTGTTGAATTTAGCTTGTTCATGTATTATCAAATGGAGGATGAATTTGGTAATAACCGCACGTTCCTCCCTGGTCCAGCTGCAGGCTTTTGCCACAGGGGGTCTTAATACTCTCCCAATGCATATTAATCCTGCTAATAGACCTCTCGATGGGTGTGTAATTGGATTGTGATATTTCGGGTGGGGGGACCGGATATGAAGACAAGACAGAGGGGAGGGGAGGGAGGGGAAGGTCATGGGACAGGGGGGATTAACTTACACAACTTCCCCAGGTCCCCTCAGTCGACCTGGGCCATCTGGGATAGACTGACTAGAGTCTGACAAAGAGTAGGAAGTACATGTTAATGTTAATGTATTGAAATAAATGTATATATTGAAATACAACAGATGTCGAAAACATCAATGCAAGTATAAATGTGAATCTATATTGTTCATTGTCATGCAATGTCATCTAAATGTATAAAATGTATAATGAATGAAAATGTATGACACACACACACACACACACACACTTAATTAGACTAAAAATAATATTTCCTGCTTCTCTTGACATAATATTACAACTGTCATTGGCAATTCATGTGACCAATTATATTTGCATTATATTTTGACTTCTCTTCTCAACTCGTCAGCGAGTTGAGTTGTTGCTTGTCTATGTTTCTACTCTCTCCTATCAGATTACCGCAAGCAAGATTAGAAAGCCTTCATTTTGATCTTTGACACACCACTCTCAGGCAAAGCAGGGACAGACATTGCTGCTGGGACTGGTGGCCACAGTCTGCCACAGAGGAGTAAAATCCTTGGCCAGCACCCTATTTTTGAACACCTCCATATACACGGATACTTTTTTTGACACTTTAGATTAAGCCAGGCAGGAGCTGAATGCTTCAGTTTTTTGAGAAATTGGAATGTGTCCATCCCTGACCTGGAGTCGAGGATAACACTTTGGAAATGAATGAGGGTTTTATGAGGGCTGAAGATGTGTCTGGGCAACCTGAATTACCTCGCTTATATGTGGCTGGGGTCACACTGGCTAATGGTACATATAGTCAAGGTCTATTTGAGCGAAATTTGAGGGATGGAAAATTGCCATCTAAGATTACTTAGCTTAAAGCTGAATTACTGTTATTATACAAGCATTATCAGTAATGGCTACTTTTGTGATCATTACCAGGGAGAAGGTTACTGATAAATGAATGGATTTTAGGTTATAGCTGGTGTGTAGGTTTGTATGCAAGTAGAAATATGTGTGTATGTCTCTATGATGGTCTCTCTCTCTCTCTCTCTTTATTCATTTTCTGACAAAATATGTAGGCATTGTCAATGCAATATGTGAAATTACCTGAAAATAATTAAGTAAGCTCATAACGCTTTAGTGCAGAAATAGCGTCCGTGTCTTTTTGAGTATTAATTACACATAGGACACAGAACAAATCATTCAGTATAATGCTGGAAATTATGTGTTGAGAACAGAGAATAAACAGTTTTGTCATTTCATAGAAAACACTCAGAGTACATTCAGAGCCAACCAGCCCAGGGATAGCGAGAGAAACAGAGCTGCACTATGAACACATGGGCTTGCCAGCTGTAAGACTGCAGCTTTTTCTTCCTCATAAACCTTTTATAGTGTCCGGAGCCTCCATATGGAAGATGTCTCCTTACTTAATGGCTTTTAAATCCACAGCACACCCAAAATACGTATTAAACTACAAGTTTCTCCCTTCTGCACAGAGAAAGAAAAAAGAGAAGAAGGAGAGGAAAAGTTATTAGACTGAGCCATAGTTTCTTGCAAGTCGCACTACCCTGGACGAAAGACTTCAAGGTTGTAAACATTATAAATAGTGATTCAAAGGTAGAGTGCTGGAGTAATGTCCTCTGTCCCTGTGTCGTGGCTTGGTAAGGCCCATGCTCCTTTGGTATTTAGCACTACAGAAGGTAACAATATTTGCCCGTTCTTGTTTTTTGTCCCCAAGCGTGTCATCTGAAGTGATGTCCTTCATCAGCGAGTACGAGTACAAGCAACATAGACATAGGCAGAGAAAAGCTATAACCTGCTTTTTGTTCAGCTGTCTGACAATTGAAAATGCCAAACTTTTCTCTCTATCTTTCTTCCTCTCTCCCTCCATTTGTCTTGCCATCTCTCTTTCTCTCTATCCATCTCTTCATTTATCTGACCCAGTGCATCTCCATTCATCCATCCATCCCATCTAATAAGCTGCCATCTTGCTCCAGCCCTGATAGAGGCCGAGGCAGTCTGGAGTTGGAGTTCAGTAGTTACTCAGTGTTTGTCTGGTTGTTACACAGCCTTGGCCGACGCCATGCTGTGTGTAACACAGTCAGGAGCCACAGTGGTCACATCATTATTACTGTGAGGGGCAGCCATTGACAGAGAGAGTCACAAAGCAATGGTCCAGCTCCTGCAGACAGTGGCAGTGTCCACAGCTGGCATGGCCAACATGCCCTCCGTACCACCCAAGGGAAGACAAAGGTGTTTTGATCCCAATAAAGGATGTGTTATCATCACAATGTATGACACGCATACGAGTAACGTTAAAATGTTCCTCATCAAGTGATTTAAACGTTTTTAAAAGGCTTTTAAACAACACAACTCATAACTCACAAATAACCTCTTTGTGATGTGAAAAATATCCATCTGTTACTGTTCTGCTCAGGACTGGACTCATAAACTTGCAGCCAGAGTAGAGGTGAAGAGGGGGAAGTTGAGAAGAAGGCCTGAAAGCAGAGAATAGTGTTGATTATGCTGTGGTGTATGAAATGCATGTAAATAGGGTTCATAAGTGTCATCTGTGGTTGCACATAACCAAACTGAGGAAAACATTTCCCCCGGATGGAAATCGAGGCCAATCCTACACGCAGAGGCTGCAAGTTTTTTTTTTTTTTTTTGTCTAGTTGTGTCTATGATTTATTTCCTTTGACCTTTGCGGCTTGGTGTCAGTCAGCCAGTGAACGCGCTCCGAGGGATGGACTCGAACTTGAATGAACTTTTGTTGACAGCATTTGTTTTGAATTAGAGCTCGGGGAATGAAACCTGCGGTGACACGGGGGTCTTGTGCAACCCGCCAGATCCAGTGAGTGTTCACAAATTATGGAACAAAACATGGTGCGTGCAAAACCCAAAGAGAGTCTATTCATCAATGACAAAAGATTGCACACGAAACAAATAAGGGAACAAAATGCTGAGGTGAAACCTTTTGCATTTTGTGTATGAGTCTGAAGAATGCATTGTGTTTCTGATGCAGGGTGCACATTTAGTCTTGGTTTCTTGCCTTGCTTTGAGTATTCTTTGCCTCATGGTATGCTTTCTCATGCATGCTCATAACCAGTCTCCTTTGATTGACAATGTCTTGCCAGCTAGGTACTGTTCACTTGGTATGAAAAGATAAGAAATTGGCTGCTTCATTTCTCTGATACCAAGAAGACTTTACTGTAATCCAGTTGAGTAAAAAAGAAGGCCCAATGTATCTGGGAGTTTGAAATGTGTCTCATTCAAAGGTTCTCTGTGCTGTGAGGGTGCAGAGGAATGTGGTGGGGTGGGTGCACACTAGCTCTCTCCCTCAGACCTCCTCAAACATAACTCTGGTCACGTGAGCAAATGTGTGTCTGGGCATCCAAATGGTGGACAGAGTGTTGTGTTTGTTGTTCTGTGTATACAAGACAGCGGGGTTAAATTGGTAACAGCCCTCTGGTGGTAAACAGTCTTGTCATTAATTATTCACAAAATTGACATGCACACAGCTCCCCTGTTTTTATTCAAGAGAGAGAGAAAGAGAGAGAGAGAGAACAATTACCATTCAGGGCCCATTTGTTTTTCCCCATCGTGAAGGAGCGTCTGTCCGGCCTCCCTGGCTTGCATTGTTCAAACTGGTTTTTGATGATGGATGTGGGGGCATGGAGGCATCAGGCTGGGACTCATGCATAAGGGGCCCTGCCTGGGACACTGTACGGGCCAAGTGATTGAGTGGGTGGGGAGGGTGTATGGAGGTTGTGTAGGGGTACAAGAGGGTGGGGGTAGGCTGAAGGGTCCCGCTCATAATTCAACAGAAGAGCGGAATCCTTTCCTTTTGCTAGATGTGATCTTTGCGAGTATGAATGCAGTGATAAAAAAGAGTAAAGCAATGAGCTGAATAAGAATGAGTTGGGTGCCTTTGAATTACCTATAGGCTTCTCTCTTCCTTGCAGTCTTTCTTTTTCTCTCTCTCTCTCCCAGTCACTTACTCTGTTATATTTTTCTCAATTTCTCCTCTCTGCTGGTTCAAAAAGGCCCATAGACACATCCCTATTTTGTACACTGACAGATATATTGTTTCTTTGCGGAGGCCAGCATTTTGTGACTTAATTTTATGATTCAGCCTCCACAGAATGTGTAGTAGAAATAAGGGGGGAGCCAGTTTGCTGATGTTTGCTCTTGCTCTAAAACACCACTGTTGTCACAAGGCGGAGGCACATTATTTTACTTTGACAACCCCCCCCCCCCTGCCCTGACAAATAGTGTTGGTGGGTGTTTTTATGCTGTGTAAGCTGATAACATCACACTTCATTTTACAACTCAGCACAACATCTACTACTTAAGTGCTCAAATATGGTGAGTCATTGGAGCTTGTCAGTAAAAATAGATGATGGTAAATATTGTGTTCATCTCGGCTCTAAGCCATAGGTTGGAGCATGGGGATCTCCTTAGCGTTTAAATGTCTCCTTAAATCATGACCTCCCCTCTATTTATGAGGCTGCAACCTCTCTCACAGATCCACTAACTATGTGTGTGTGTGTGTGGATCCTCATTTGTTTCATTGTATGACATTAATACAGTGTGTTCTCATTAAGGCAAGGCAAATGCACAGAAACAAGCACACCTCACTCTGTGATTGGTGCATGGATGGGTAACCTAATAAAGTAGGTGTGGGTGCTTTATGGGGAACTAGGAATAGACAAATAATCTCACCGCTTTTTGATTCAAAGGCCTACAATAGTGACCTGACAGCCATAAACCTAGTAAACCTAGTTACCAATATCAAAATTGTAGAAGACATAAAGCACAATGGTTTAAGATAGGCAAGCTAACATGTTAGAGTTTGCTGTCTTACATTAGCATTACATTATTAGCGTTGTCAAACTGAGGCTACTCTATTTTACGATTGAGTTCGTGTCATGAAAAAAAACGGTCCATTTCCGAATCCAATGAACAATTTATCAATTAACTACTTACTAATTAGCACTCTGGAACAAAGCGTCCGAAGGAGACAATGCAGACAGGAGATCTCTGAAGACTGTTGATCTTTATTCACCGTATTGCAGTGATAGTCCAGCCTAAACGATGTCCAGACCAGGTGTCAAGCAATAGGGTGATGTGAGATGTCATCAGCTGGCGCCCCCGATGAGATCTGACTAACAGGTGGCTGCGACCTATCTTTTATACTCCTTAACCTTGGGGTTGGGCCCTCTCGCCACCCTCGAAAGACACCTGTTGGCCTATCAGCATCCACCAAGTTTACGACTATTGGTGGAACCCATTGTCTCATCATGCATAAATTATATGCAAAACAGTCTTCTTCTGGGTTTTTCCCAGATTCTGTTTTTTTCCAGTTGTAACAGGGCTTCTTATCTTGCCACCTGTCACTTGGCCTTGCTGTTACCACCATTATATCATCCAATTACATCATCCTCTCGCTCTCGACCATCTAGTTCACTGTGAACTCCTTCACCTCGACCATCTAGCCAGGTGTCACTGTGAACTCCTTCACCCCCTCGACCATCTAGCCAGGTGTCACTGTGAACTCCTTCACCCCACTCTGACTGCTGGTCTGGTCTGTTTAAGATGTGTACAGGCCTTGAAGTCTCATAATAATTGCAGTAATATCAAAGTTTATAAAAAAAAACATACATGCATCCGTTAAGTCATAGAAATCCACCACATTCGTTATATAAAGTGATAGAGAGGGAATATAATACCATTCTGAAGCATCAACTTGTAGGCAACTTTGGCTGAATTACTCCAGTATCAGAACGTGTCAGTGTCAGTGTTATTGATTATCTCCAAGACTAGCTTGAAATCACATCATAACATTAAAGTGGCACTACATTTTTATTCTGGAGAATGCATAGAGATGGGGTTAGGATGTCAGACCTAGCGAAAGCTAAGGATTAGCCTACTGGAGAGGCCTTCGAGTGGGAACACCTCCAACATTTGACCAAGGGGACGATATGTCATTGTCTCGGATGCACTTAAAAAAGGCCAAATATGATGGTAAATTATTTGACTTGTCAGTAATTTCAGCCCATTATCATCAAAAAGTAACTTGGCATCTCAACACTCCAAGACAGACAGCATTTGCCATTCATCGATTACCTGTCAAAGGGAATAATATTTAGTGCTGTTTTCGTGGTTGGCACATAAAAGTTTAAGGGCTCGGGGCAACTCTCAGGTGAGTTGTTAAGCTGCTTTGATCTATTTTGTCCTCCTATTGCAGATTTCATGTGCAAGACATGTTTAATGGATTCAGTCTTTTTCCTGGTAGAGTTTGTTAAGCAACTCTAGCCGCGCTTAGTTTTTGTTTGGAATAGAAATACATCTTGGAACACTCTAGAAATAATTGAAAAGAAAGAAAGTGGTAAAAAATATTCCACGTACGTTTTAATCAACAACATAAATCCCACAGGTTTTGATGTTTTTCTTCTGTTTCAGAACTATATAAGTGTGGTGAAATACAAGTTCTCTTTGGGTCTCGTTGTTTTTTAACATTTATGAACAATCCTGGAATCGATTACAACTCTGAAATACAAGTCTCTTACGACACCAAGAGGTAAGCACTACTGTGAAGTTGGTTTTAGGTTATGCTATATGCTTGTTTCTTTAATTTAGCTTACAGTAATATTAGCACAGTGAAATAAGCACATCTCAATTGTACTGTAGGTTATGAGTCTATATAGGCAACCTGTCTGGCGGCTGTGCGCCCACCTGAACACGTCTTTGTTTGTTTAGTGCAATGGAAAGAAAGAGCTACTGTGTCCTCCTGCTTCAAACACATTCATTAGCCGAATAGCTGTCCAGGAATGTGGCAGCATGGGATTTCATCAGCAGCTCATTTAAGCAGTTCCTACTTGTCGCTCACACACACACACACACACACACACACACACACACACACACACACACACACTTAATTAATAGGGAGCGTTTCTGTTTAGTATGTCTCACCCTCCTCTTGGCCTCTCTGCACTCAACTCTCATTACTCTGTGTACCCACCGTGTCAGCAAGTGCTGTGTGTGTGTGTGTGTGTGTGTGTCTGTGTGCATGAAGGATTGCTGTTTTAATTGCCTTCATACTCCACCATGCTTCCTGGCTGCCTGACGGACACACAGGCAGCGCGGCCTACTGTGTTAATGGAGAGCTCCTGTGTGCGTCAACACAGCTGCTCCGGCGTCCTGACTCGTTGGTGCAGCTTCATATCTCTGAGTCACCAATTGGGAGCATCATCCAAAAATGGGAATGGTTTCATTTACACAGATTTATTTAAAATTGTGTGTGTTTCTGTTCAGATGCGCTTGTGCTGTTAGTGTGTGAGTTTTCATGTGTGGTGTACAGTATGCCTGTGCTTATGTGTGTGTATGGTATCTATGCGTCTGTATGCACATACATTTGTGTGTGTCAAATGTATATGTGTGCATGTACAGTATGTCTTTATGTGTGTGTGTGTGTGTGTGTGTGTGTGTGTGTGTGTGTGTGTGTGTGTGTACATGTAATGTATGTGTGCTTTGTTTTGGCATCTATGCTACAGGCGTGCCTGAGAGTCTCCTGCCGCCTATGTCAGTATCAGGGCAGGGCCAGGCCCGTTGTTTGGTCTTGTGGGTGGAATTTTGGCACACTTTCCCCCCACATCTTCTAATGTTGACTTTGGTAAGAGCCGTGGGCAGCAGGAAGAGAGGGTTGAAAGGAGGGGCAGGTAGATTTGGTGAAACCACAGTGCAGGAAAGAACTCCCTTTGTGTGTGCTGGGCTATTTATCTTCACATGCTTCACTCAGGTGTGGTCCAAAGGGGCCGGTGATCTCGCCAGAATATGAATGTTTGCACGGCCTTAGTGCCTCTCTCCGTGCCTCACATAGAGAGGGAGTGGAAGGAAGGGTATGTGATAGAGTGAGAGAGAGAGAGAGAGCAAGGGAGCTAGACGAGAAAATTGCATATTTAGGTAGACAAAGGAGGAATGGGTGGAAGAGCAAAATAAAAAAGGAGAGGGAAAGTGTTGGTATCTGTGGATTAAGAGACACGTCCCAGGCCTTTCCTCGTGATGAGAGGTGGGCAGGGAGACATTCCGATGCTCCTGGAGAAACTGCAGCGGCCGCAGGACTAGATGCCCTTTGTGTGCCCTCTCCTCTGTGGTATGCCAGCCAGGGAGTGTCTCGCACTGTCACTCACCCTGGTCATCCCATCACACACACACACACACTCACACTCACCCCCACGCACGCACGCACACACACACACATACACATACACATGCACACACACACAGACACACACACACACACACACACACACACAAACCCCAGCATGCACACAAACCCGCACGCACACATACACTCACCCCCACGCACACACACACACACACACACACACACACACACACACACACACACACACTCACAAACACAGCAGGGAGCACAAGACAGGCACCCCACCACCCCCACCCTCTAGTCTCACAAACTCTTGAGCAACATGTTGTGCGTCATCCCACTTCACCAAATCCCCAGCCGGATGTCCCAGACAGGGTTTAAAGAGACGTCTCGGATGGCTCCCCCATCTCCTTCTCCCCTCTCCCACACTGTGGTGCTATTCAAAATGATGTCTTGGTGAGATTCACTGTTCCGTTTTGTAAAAATGTATTTGAAAGGAGGGACATTGTAGGCAGATGTCCCAGTGCACATGGGTTTGAGTCTAACACATTATTTCATCTATCTAATTAAAAATGTCTGATGAAGTTCATTATTTTGTCTCATAATGTGTCCATAATAAATCCAAGTTTGTTTGTGTGTGAATGTTTGTGCAAGTGACAGAGTGAGAAAGAAAGAGAGAGAGGGGGATTCTATATTCACATTACTGTTCATACCTACATTGCTGTACCGTTATTATGACCGCCGCACAGATTTTTTTTGTTCTTTTTTTTGTGTTCTTTTTCGCATGGCCAATTTTCCGTCAAGGATTCCCGGGACACTTAAAGACTGGGGTGCACGAAACTTGGTGGGCATGTAGCCCCACAAGGATAGCATGGAACCGTGCTTTAGATCTGTAGCCCCGCCGCTGGACTGGACCCCCCGAAAGTGAATATCTTGAGAACCGTAGGGTTTAGGAGGACCACCTTTTTTTGTATGTTGGTCTTGAGAGACCATGTCAACCCATCCCATTAGCACTCATTTAATGTATAGCACCACCTAGTTAAAAATTAAAAAGGTGTTGTAATCACAATATCTCTGACATGGCTGACATGGTCAAAACTGCACAAATTTGAAAGTGTAGGATCATTATGACACCCTCTGAATGCATGCCAAGTTTCGTGGACTTTTGTTCATGGGGGGCCATAAAATAAATTAATTTATGTGTACATTTAGTGACCGTACACCAATAGAGTTTTCTGTGAATATCTTGAGAACCGTAGGGCTTAGGACGACCAATTTGTTGCGTATGTTTGCCTCCAGGGGTCATGTTAACCCATTCCATATGCACACATGTGCATAAACAGATATTCACACACACACATACATTCACATCATACGTATGACACATACACACACAGTAGACATATGTACGCATGTATGCACATGCACACACACAGGCACACACACAGACACACCCACATGCACACACACACACACACACACATACAAACATAAACATGTACTGTACACGCACACATGCACACAATTCAAGAATTTCACAGAATTATGAACAAGCAAGATGGGGGTGGGGTTGTATAAAATGTATTTTACATGTGAAATCTATGAACTAATCATGTTTTGGTACTTGTTGTCTAGCAGATACCAGTGAGAATTGAGTGTGCATAATGCAATTCAGTGAGACAGCAATTCAGTGAGAACCATATATGCCTTTCACCTTTTGTTTTAGCCAGCAGCCAAACCAGCAGATACCCTGACTTTGCTGAATTACTGAAGCTAAGCAGGCTTAGTTAGTACTTGGATAATAATCCTCTTTGGAAGAGTAGGTTCCTGCTTGAAGAGGTGTTGGTGGCTACACACCCACACATACAAACACACCTACATACACAAACACACGCACACAGATACACACACACACACACACACAGATACACACACACACAAACACACACACACAAAACACATATACACAAAAACAACCACACACTCTGCACACACTCAATTACAAACACACAAAAAAGGAACAAAGTAGGAAATTTGACAAGCGTGACATATTTTTGTGGAAAAAATGTGCTGGTCTGGGCAGCGGTCATATTTTGTATCGCTCTGCGGTACATCTAGTTCTGAAAACACTAGCTCTGACAATGCTGTATTCAAACATGCAAAAAGGAACTTTGAAAGAGAGAGAGAGAAAGAGAGAGAGAGTGTGCATACAGTAAGAATGTACTCTTGTGATGAAATGTATTCCTTCCAAGTTCCTGAAGAGCCTGTGGATAAAAGTGTGAGATGTCAGATGATTGGCCGAGTGTGTTCCATGACATGGCAGGGAGAAGGTGTATATCTGTGTGGCGGCGGAGGTGTTTTAGCACAGCAGAAAGAAGACGAGCTGTGGTACCTGTCAGTGGAGTGTTGTTTATTTAAATATGCTTGCACATCATACGAACTAATTATACATTTATTTTTACACAATAGTGTTGATGTTCAATCCACAGCTCTGGTGTGTGTGTGTTAGGGCTTTGACTTTTGCCCAAAAATCATATTCAAAGTTTGTTTGTTTATTAATATTAAAATTCGAATATATTCGAATATGTATTGATCATATTTTAACCATTAAATGTCTTCAGTAAGACCGATATTGGTATCAAACTTAAGTTCCATTTGTTCTGTCCACCAGAGGGCAGTGTATCAGTCAATGTCAATAGACTACGTGCACGAAAGGCTATTTATGCGTGTGTCCAAATTGTTATTATTGAGCATAGGGCTGGGCGATACAACGATAGCGATATGTATCGCACATGTAATCGATATCAATAAAAAATACGTTCGATAGAACATTCATAATTAAAAGCAACACACACCTCCTGCCTTACGTTGTCCATAAATAAAATAGGCTAATTATATCTTGCATTGTGTCAAACTCTACCAGAGTAGCCGGTAGAAGTAGGCCTAACGTTACCTCAACACAGACTCTCCTTTCCCCGTGCACTCTCTCTCTCTCCCTCTCAACAGGCGCATCCCTCCTCAGCATGCACATGTAATCCAAACATTAATCGTGCAAGACGACTGGCTAAATTGCTATTAAATCCGGTTAGCATCATTAGCACGCTTCACGAATTTGTTCAAAACTACTGCTTTCAAATTGACTGCTAAATTCTAATCATCTCAATCCCAATGCAAATGGAAAAGTATTTTCCAAGACTCAAACGGGCCTGTCCCAAGGAGAAAAAGTATTCAATTGAAACTTAAACACACGAGGGGAAACTGTACAGTCTAACCATATACTATGATAAACTAGCAAATTAAGCTAACGTTACTTTGTTTACAATATTTCCAGGCTTCAACCAGTGCAGCTTTTCATTCAGACTTATCTGCACATTTATTTATTTGAGTGTTTTTAATGATTGTGTTGCCATTTCTTTTCCCTGTTTGCTTTGATTGATAACTAAGGTGATTAAAATCAGAGGAAGGTTAAGTTTAAAATAAAAATGTCTATGTGAGAGCTGAGCTCACTAAGCGCGAACCAGCCAGGATGCTAACCTACAGGAGCCCAGATGGCCAATAATAGCCTTGCTAATGGGCTCGCGATTTCACTTCAGAAGGCGTGAAAAAAACCTCGGAATCTGAATTGAAAACAACGTTTAGGCTACAACCAAATACATTTACAAAAAAATATTTCCATAGGCTACAGGTTCGAATATTAAGAGATCCCTAAAATTCGTTCGAATATCTTTAATTTTTGAAATAATCGAATTATATTCGAATAACGAAGTTCGGAGTCAAAGCCCTAGTGTGTGTGTGTGTGTGTGTGTGTGTGTATGAGAGAGAGAGAGAGAGAGAAAGAGAGAGAGAGAGAGATCAGATTAATCATGTTGTTTTTTTGGTCTGTTTACACAGTATGGATGTGTGTGTGTGTGTGTGTGTGGGTGAATATGAGTGTGTGTCTTTGTATAGGTATCTGCATTTGGGGTTTATGTTTGTGTTTATGTTTGTTTATATAGAAAACCAATTTACTGGGACTGAGTGTTTGTGTAAGTGAAAGAGGGTGCATTTATGTGTGTGTGTGTGTGTGTGTGTGTGTGTGTGTGTGTGTGTGTGTCTCCTGAGAGATGTGTGTGGAAGCTTTAGGACTTTTTTGGGCAGCTCTTTGCCATAGCTTCCAGTAAGCGGCGAGTCATTGGGTCACCGTGGTTTCCCACGTCTCCAGCAACCACTGCAGGGTGTTCCCCCCTTCACTTTTACAACCTGTTTGCAGCTTTTGCTAATATGTCTGCTTGCACGCAAAGGCAGGACGTGGCCGCCTGTTCGCACATGCACACAGACAGACAGACGCACACACACACACACACACACCCATACGCACGCACACACATATAAACACACAAGGAAAGAGAACATTGGATTGAAATTTCCTATGATGAATATTTTACACCACACTGTGCCGTTTGAATCCGTTTGGTGTGGAGTCATTGTGGTTTGAAGCACAATGAGCTGGGAGAGGTGAGGCCGTTCTCAGGCTTCACAGCCACTCTCAGCCGGGGTTTCTGGTGCCTTAAGGCTGTACGTATGAGTGTGTGTGTGTGTGTGTGTGTGTGTGTCTGTGTGTGTCTGTGTGTGTGGCTAGGCCTCTCATGTGTCTTTGTGGGTGTTTTCTTTGCATGTGATTTCGAGTCTATGCTGTGTGTGTGTGTGTGTTAGCATACTTTTTCATGTGCGTATGCGTGTGTGTGTGAGAGAAAAAGTGGCTATACAGTAGACATGAGTATGGAAGGCCATACTGGTTTTTACTGAGGTCCGTCATGCACATGTGAAGATCCACAGGTGGTGCAGCTCCTCTGAGAGAAATACACACACACACACACACACACACACACACACACTTCTTTCTTAACCTCAGTCTGTTAACAATGTCCCCCTCCTATTCTGTGAATCTTTCTCTCTTACTCACTTCCATCTCTCTCTCTCTGTCTCCCCCTAACTCCCGTGTGGTTTTATAGGCTGTGCTCTGGGTCTACAGGAAAGCTGGCCTCACTTAGACATCAATAAGTGCTTTATTTCGCCCTGTCCTCACGCTGGAAAGCCTGACCCCTTAATGAATATTCCCAATGTTTATGAAGTCACCTCATTAATGTGTTCCTCTTATAAAAACCATTTCATAAAAGACTCAGAACAAGAGGACCAGAAAACTGTGAATGGAGAGAGAGAGAGTGAGAGAGAAAGAAAGTGAGTGAGGGAGAGAGAGAGAGAAAAGAGAGAGGGAGGGAGAGAGAGAGAAAAGAGAGAGGGAGGGAGGGAAAGAAAGATAGAGAGAGAGAAAAGGATGGAGAGAGAGGGCACTTGTTTGGTGCCATTTTTCCAGGACTGGTGTGAAGTGTGTCCAGGACTGCCAGCCAGCGCTCCCATGCATGCCTTCCCAGATGTCTGCTGGGTATTGTAGTTCATGTGTCCTGTTACAAAGATGCCTTCAAAATGTTCTCCACTCCCAATGACTTTGGTTTTTCCTTTTGTTTCTTTCTTACGTACTCATTTTCCTATATTTTGAGTAATACACAATGTTATGGAAAAGCACCAGTTTGGAACTGTGGACAAGTGGTGGGAAGTCACGTTCAAAGCCAGTTGCACACACTACACTTCACACTGTGGACTGGCTTCTGCATCCACTCTGTCCTGCTGTGGCATGTGTTCACCTTATGTACTGGTTACACCCATGTGTCAGGCCTCCTTTGCTGCATGTCCTAGATGTTCACCAGACAGTTGTCAGTGAGACATAATTTCCTTCTTTCTTTCCATAGCTGGAACATTCTTTATCAGACTCTTTCAGAAAAATAGATTTTCCATTTACACCCATCTCCTCTTCGCAACAGACTAGCTTTTATTGCAAATATAAACACACATGGACATAGACACCCAAACCCACACACAAGCTGACAGACAAACAGACAGACAGAAGACAGACACGCACATGCACACGCACACACACACACACACACACACACACACACCTCAGCCTCTCCCTCTTCATTACCTCTCTCAGATGTCACGTAACTCTGGTTTGGATTCAGCCCTAATTTGGCCCCGACTGGTCTCTGCGTTGGCTTGGTTACAGAAAGCCTTAGTCAGCCTGTATCTGTGCAGCCCTGGCCCCTCCCCTCCCTCTCCGCTTCTCAGGCTGGTGCTGAAGCACAGAGAACAGGTCCTCACTGAGCCCTGCCAGGAAAGAAAAGGGGGAAGGGGAAAAAAAACCTGAAAAAGAAAGCTGAGCTACGGAAACAAGAGCACAGGACACCCCTCAGTAAACACGGCCATTGATGCAACACTTAAACCTCTCCGCTGTGGTGCGGTGAGAGAACAGAGACAGAGCACTGTGAAGGCCTGCAGGGTCTCGGCCATAAAACACTGGTCTGGTCGTCTGCTGATGTGAGGGGGCAGAGTGTTTATCGGTGGGTCGCGGTTCTCACTGACGGATGGTTGGTGTACACACACACACACACACACATACAGTCCCCCCTATGTTTGACCACAGAATAGATAATGGGGTGGAATTACAGTCTGTTCTCTCCAGACATCAGACATTGTTAGCATGGTAATAAAGTCACTCTAGACCACGTTTATCATCGTGCTGTACTCTATATGCATTCAGGAGAGACACCTGACACCAAATTGGGGGTAAAGGTAGTCACCTCTTTAAGCGTCGGAGGGGAATTGAAATGTCCTCAGATGGTTTTTATTCCTCTCTCTCTCTCTCTCTCTCTCTCTCCCTGATTCTCTAACCACCTCTCTGTTCTTCCTTTGCGGATGACATTTACTGGTAATTATTTTAACAGTGTGTCATTTTCAGATGGCCCTGGTAGCAGATTTACAGCCTCACTAATGCATTTCTAGTCATAGCCACTCACACATGCATACTGTACACACACACACACACGCACACTTACTCACATAAGCAACAAAACTTTATCCCTCTCTCCATCTTTCTTTCTCTGTCTTCTACATACACACACTCAAACATACATACACAAACAACAAACATACAGGATCACACACAAACACACACGCACACACACGCACAGACACGCAAACGCACACACACACACACGCACGCACGCACACACACACACACACACACACACACACACTTTATTATCTCCTCTCCCCCATAAGCAAAGCAGCCGTTCTCTCCCCTCCACCCACACTCCCAAAGCTCTCCCTAAAAACGGCACCATGTGTAGAGTCTGCAGGGGAACGCTGGACTTTTCCATTAAGAGGAATTATCATAAAAAATAGCTCTGTGTTCTGCGTACACTTCTCCCGCCCTGGAGAAAGGTCAGGTGGCCTGGTGCGGAGGTTTGATTAGCAGGTGAGCTGTTCCATCGATCGGATGCTTGATCCCTGGTGGCTGTGAGGTGAGGGGCAGGAGAGAGAGAGAGACACTATATACTATATACTAGCGGCACAATATGTCACAAAATGCCATAAAGCATGAGACAGCCACAAGGCAAGCAAATATATATATTTATCTTTCCTTTTTTTGTTTTTTTTTCTTTTCTCCATTGTGTGCTAGTGTGTGCATGTTTGGGGGAGGGGATGGAGTGTGTGGCGTGGGGTGTGTGTGTGTGTGTGTGCTCTAATGTTCTTGTATTTTTATTACTCTCCATAGTCCATGTCAATTATTATTATTATTATTATTATTTGCTATTGTTTTGATGTAACTACTGCTTTGGCAACATTGTAACACTTACAGTCATGCCAATAAAGCTCATTGAATTGAGAGAGAGAGAGAGTCGCTTTTCCACTGCCTAGTATCTGCTCAACTCGACTCTCCTAAACTCTACTCTACTCGGTTTAGGTACCAGGTTTTCCTTTTCCACTGCAAAAAGTACCCCCTTTAATGTAGCTGGGAGCCATAGGAATATACTATGGCATCATTAACGCGGGACATAACAATAACAATATCAACAAGGGAGGAAATCAAGGGGATTTTGTGTCTGATTCCTGGTATGTGGCTGTTTAGGTTAATGGCCATTTTAATCTATGAGAAACCGTTTGTTAATTCATAAGGAGATAGAACGCTCATCTATTCTATTTTCAGAGTGGCAAATTGAATTAAGAGTGCACCTATTGTGAATAATAATGTAGCGCAGTCTACGGTAGTTGTGAAAATTGTTAATGTTTTAAACTGCTTGTCGTGCTAGCACAGTATGGCTGAGATATTTGTTTTAAATGACAGCAATGACAATAGCGATCAATCAGTAACCTGCAA
Organism: Alosa sapidissima; assembly: GCF_018492685.1. NCBI lineage: Eukaryota > Metazoa > Chordata > Actinopteri > Clupeiformes > Clupeidae > Alosa > Alosa sapidissima. The sequence continues at coordinate 25,054,574 of NC_055963.1, forward strand.
TACTTTCACATCACCTTTTGGTATCGCCTCAGCTCGCATGGAACCCCAATGGAGGTGATACCAAAAATAGCACTAGGTACCAGGCCCCAGTTTTTGCTAATGGAAGACCAAAAAAAAGCAAGTAGAGTGGAAGTGAGGTGAGTAGATACCATGCAGTGGAAAAGCAACTTTAGTGTGCTGAAGGGAACTTAGTTTAGAAAGATCAGTGACAAAGGCAGACATGGGGAGGTGTTTAGACAGAGAGATGTTAAAATGAGATGATGCATTCGGACATGATCATATGGTGTACAGACACAGAGACACACATGGCCACAAATGCACATTCATTCACATAACACATTTACAAGCATTTAGACTTTTAATATGTATGGAGACAGCCTGTTTCACACACACACGCATGCATGTATAGGCGCACACATACATACACACATGCGCACATACACACACACACACACACACACACACACACACAGACACACAGAGAGAGAGAGGCTTTTCAGCTGCACAAACTGAGATAATCCAGCGGAATGTCTTTCGGCTGTGACCGACTACAATAACCAAATGGAAAGTTTCTCCATCTCCAAATTATAAACAGACACTCACTCCCTCACTCTACCACACACACACACACACTCACACACTCACACACTCATAAAAGCAGCAGACAGTTCTTTGAGTATCACATGTTAGCTAATGGACTCTGTTGACGCATCACCCCCTTGCGGGGTCAAAGGTGATGGGCACACTCGATTATTCCGATGAGAGCAGCACGCGGATGAGCGTGATGTTCCAGCGTTCCGGTAAATGCCGGAATCTCTCTCCTGGATGTGATGCATCGGATCACAGCCACAGTGAGCCTGAACCCAGGAGGGAAGGGAACGTCTCCACATAAGGAGTGGGAATCACGGTGCATTAAGTAGCCCGAGTGAGGCGTGCATGGAGAGGAGGTGTGGAGGAGGTGACTGAAATGCACATGGAAATTGATGCATTGTGATTATGGGAGTTTTGGTTGCGTTTGGTTTGTGTGTCTGTGTGTGTGTGTGTGTGTGTGTGTGTGTGTGTGTGTGTGAATGAATGATGAATGAGATGAGAGTGTGTGTGAGTTTGTGTGTGTGTCTGCTTGTGTATGTGCATGTGTGTACAGTATGTATGTGTGTGTGTGTGTGTGTGTGTGTATGTGTGTGTATGCTGTGTGTAGTGTGATGCTTGTGTAAGTCATCATGTGTTAGTGTCATTGTGTGATTGGTGGGAATGGGGTGGAATTTTTCTCTTTTTGCTTGTTTGTGTATCACACCCTTGCTGTCTCTAAATGTGTATACATGTGTGTGTGTGTGTGTGTGTGTTCTGGAACTCTCTGTGAATGTGCTGGTCTCACGAGCTTTGGCAGCTGGAGAAGTTCCAGCATGTGTGTCTATGTGTGTGTCTGTGTGTGTGTGTGTGTGTGTGTGTGTGAGTGTGTGTGTGCATGGGTGGATGGGTCATGTTTGTATGTGTCATGAGGGGTTTTGGGAAAGAGAGAGAGGAGGAGAGCAAATTGGCCTTAACGACTGCTCAGGCTATGCACACACACACACACACACACACACACACAGAGGGACAGACAGCAAATGCCACGCTAAATGGCAAGACAAAAACAAACAGATAAAGCGATTCAATTAATTAGCTGTCTAGAGGAGACAGAAGAATCAGATGCGGCTGGTTGTGCAGGGGAGGGCGGATGTGTGAAGACCCGGCCGGTGGTAGGGGGCTGTGGGGTCGGGGTTGGTAGGGAGCCGGGCAGGCAGGCTGGTTGGGTGGGTGGGAGGTGGAGTTGGAGCTGGTGGTGGTTCTGTATAGAGCTTTTGGATGGGCAGGAACGGGGGGGGGATCAGGGGTCAGAGCGACTGACCCCGTCGCTGTTTGTCTCCTTTGAATGCCGAGTGGGCCGATCTGTCAGCCGCATCCTTTCAGCCCTGTGGGAAAGCATGCCCACCGCACAACCTGGGGCCACCCCTCCGCCAAAACACCCACACACACACACACACACACACACCATACACATCACACACACACACACATACCAGCAGGAGCTACAATTCCCGGACAAATGAGCATGGAAGTCAGGTCTCTGCGACGCCGCCAGCCGGGGCCAGGGGGGCCAAAGGCTCACAAGCCTCTCCCGTAGGAGCGGAGCGTGAGCCAGGGAACGCGAGTGGCCTGGGCGCCCGACAGAATAGAGCCGCACTCTACTCTTCCCCCAGCCCTTTTCAGTCAGCCATTTCACATTCCGCTCTCCCAGTTCCTCTTGGCCCTGAAAACAAGGGAGAGAAAAGGAGGAGAGGAATGAGTGGCAGGAAATGTCCCAGGAGACTATCCCCCTTTTTTTATTTTCTCTCCCCCCCCCACCCCCTCGCACTTTCTCTTTCACTTTCTCTCACTCCCTCTCTTCTCATTGCATCTGTGTTACTCTTCCTCCTGCTCTCCTCCCTGTTCTTCTAATGGATCTATATTCAGAGCCAGGGTTGTGTCAAGGAGAGGAACAACTTAACATGGCCTATTTTGCCACAACAGGGCTATTCCATTAGTATCGCACTGGTAAATAAATAAATAACGACGACTAAAGGTTCTCCTTGGAGGGAAAAGGACATCTGTTTCTGAGGATCATCTCGAAGAGCGCGATTTAACAGTCCAGTTCCGCTCCATCCCTCCTGCACCTCTCTCCCTCTGTCTTTCTCTCTGTCTTTCTCTCTCTCACACTCTCTCAATCTTTCCCTTTCTCCCTATAGGCACTGAGGTAATTTCTCCTTTGGCAGATTTATGTTTGAGACAGCTGCTCTGTAAACTAAGACATAAAGCTTAAAAATCCTTTAGGGGGCCCTTGCCTGAGCTCCGTGACTCTATGGGATAGCAATATCCTCTTATATGCGTATATACGGCATATGCATTCTCATTTATTCACTGCTGGAGAGCAACCGTCCCGGAGACAGATAAATGGTTGTATGGAAGGTTTGTTGGGTTTTTTAGGGTCACTTGCACAAACTGGTTGTTGCGTGTTACTGTCATGAATACATAATAGAGCTCATATCCCTGTCAGGAAGTGAACACGTTTCGAACAGCTGTGGCCCAGATCTGGCTCTGTTGTGGTGTTGATATGGATGTGTTTTGACTGTCACCGACGTGTGATAAGTGAGCTGGAAAAGTGTCCATGTCAAGCACAACTGCTATTGTCTTTCTTCTCGTGAGACCAGCAAAGCTTTGATTGTTATGTCCACTCCATTTGACCTGCGTCTCACAGAGGGAACACTGGTTATATGACCTTCACTGACAAAACACTGACGAAGCTCATGCATGGTGTTTGTTGGTGTGCAGCTGTCTTGGTCTACATTTCACTATGAAGTTTTATCCTCTTTTGTGGTACCAGCACATGCCTCTTTCTTAATCCTATAATGCCCACTGTGTAAAAGAAGGAGGGGACAGTGTTCCCTCTGACCACACAATCACCCAAAGGTTATGATCAAAGGATCAGACGGATTCAAATTACGCATCGGACCTATACTTGACATTCCAGTGTGTGCCAGGCTATGAGTGGCTGTGGCGGATTCCAGCGGTGGAATTTTTGTCCCTAGGGCCCACTCAAAAGAGAACTTTCCGGTTTGATACCCTACCCTTATATGCCACAGGTCCCTTTGTGAAGTTCCTGGAACAGATTTTTTTGGGCTTTGCCAATCATGCCATGTTTGTGAAATGTAGCCCAGGGAAGGTTCTCTGAACACAGAACCATATGAACTCGTTCACCTCGACTCACGGAGCCCCACTCTCTTCCCCTTCTCCTCAACTCCTCTCCTCCTCCACATATTCACACACTCTCATAATCTCTCTCTGTTGCAGAAATACTCAACACACACACTCTCTCTCTCTCTCACACACACACACACACCACCTCCCCGTGCAGGTCCCCGAGTTGCTCTACTCTTTATTTATTGGCCTGGGCAGTGTAAACGTTCAGGCTGAGTTATGTCCTGTGGCTATCATTTTGTCCATTTGTTCAGCTGGTTATTTAATGAACCACTTTAGGTGTTCTATAAGGAAATACAGAGGGCCTGATTCCTGTGGTTCCCTGCGGAGTGCTTAGGGAGCAGACCATGGTCAGGAACACAGTGTTGTGTACCATCCTCGCTTCACTGTGTCTGGAGGACAGATTTGTTTTTTAATCACATATGACTTTTTTTCCTTTAACGGGGGGAAGTTTTAGTTGAACAGCAATGCAGTGTTGGCAACTACGCTGATAAATGGATGTATCTCAACAGCACTTTCTGATTTGGACTTTCTCATACGGACACGAGACACACACACACACACACACACACACACACACACACAAATACACAAATACATACAGTACAAACATGCACACACACACATATAAAAAAAAGTCTGTATCAGCAAAGTCTGTTAGTGTTATGTCTGGCATAGAGATTTGATTCTGGGAAAGTGTTGAAACTTTCATATGTGGAAATAAATGGGGAAAGTCTGGGAAAGACTCTTTCATGAAGACGACCTGACATTAGAAAGGTGATGCATCAGAGACAGACTTGAAAGTGGGAAAGTCACATCTTAAGTGGGGGCAGCCGTGGCCCACTGGTTAGCACTCCGGACCTGTAACCAGAGGGTTGCCAGTTCGAAGTGGTTCGGGAACGGCTGAAATGCCCTTGAGCAAGGCACCTAACCCCTCACTGCTCCCGGAGCGCCGCTGTTGTTGCAGGCAGCTCACTGCGCTGGGATTAGTGTGCTTTACTTCACTGTGAGGTAAAGCACAGTGAACTGTGTGTTCACTGTGTGCTAAGTGTGTTTCACTAATTCACGGATTGGGATAAATGCAGAGACCAAATTTCCCTCACGGGATCAAAAGAGTATATATACTTATACTTAAGTCTCTCGAGGCTCCACCCCATCAGAGACCAGAACTGGCCGCAGGTCAGAGCCCCTCTGTGGTCCTCAAAGACCCGGTCCAACCCGTCCTCCCTGACCAGTGGTGAAGTCCTACAGCCTGCTGTCAGCATGCTCGTTATTGCTGTGAGCGCCTGGCCGGTCCAACAGTAACACTGTTTAACAGGACTGTTTGCGCAGGTCTGCTGAGTGTGTCGTCCAGACATCTGTGGACGTGGGGCTGTTTCTGTGTTTCTGTGTGTGTGTGTGTGTGTGTGTGTGTGTGTGTGTGTGTGTGTTAACGGCGTGTTAGTGACACGCCAGAGAACCGGAGGCACTGGGAGGGCGTCACAGCTGGCTACACCCAGGAGATCTGGCTCGATATATCTCATTTCCTCTCTTTCTCTCTCTCTCTCTCTCTCTCACTCTCTCTCTTTCTTTCTCTCTCTCTCTCACTCTCTCTCTTTCTATCTCTCTCTCTTCTTTCACTCCCATTGACTCACTCACTCTTGCTCTAATTCTGTTTCCTTCATTTTGCACTCATACACACAAATCAAAAGCACCTCCTGGACTCCTGTGCATATCTGTGAAATGTATCCACACACACGCACACACATGCTCTTTCTCTCTCCATCCTCTCTCTCTCTCTGTCTCGGTCATCCGTGTCCCATGATTTTGCTGTAGCAGTAACAGTGTGATCCTGTCCAGTCTCCAGGCAGAAGACTCTCAGCTCTGGAGGCGTTCCCTCACATGATAATGCTTCATGGAGGACAGTACATGGCCTATCTGCTTTGGGAATGCTTTGATATCTAGCCAGAGTGACATCTCTCTCTCTCTTTCTCTCTCTCTATCTCTCTCTCTCTCTCTCTAACTCCCCCCTTTTCCCTCTGTTCATCTCTCTTTCTACTCTTTATATCTCTAAGTTCCTCTTACCCTCCTCCTCTCCCTCCCTCTCTCTCTCTCTCTACCCCTCCCCCCCCCCCGTCTCTGTCTCTGTCTGCTGCTTGTCCGCATCTCTGGTCTCTGGTCGAGCAGAGAGTCCTGCCTTTTCACACATAATGACTCGATTATGTTGGACACAAGTGATGCTCTGGACAACAGACAGCAGGCAGATTCTGTTAGCCAGCGGAACGTCCTCTTGTCCCCTCTAACTCCCCCCCCCCCCCCCCCCCTCTCTCTCTGTCTCCCTCGCTCACACACTCACTTTTAACTGCCTGAACCCTGTGAACTCTTGGGGATGTAATTGTCCCTTTATCGTGTAATAGCGCTGACATTTGATCGTTTTAATGAAGCGGCGTGGCCTGGCTGCCTGAGCGCTCCCGAGGGCATTTGCCAGCCTACTCTAGGAAGGAAGTGGTTTAACAGGCCAGTCAGTCACTTCCTGTGTGGCCCAAAAAAAAGAGACCAAAAGGAGAGGCGGGCACACTGAGGCAAACGGAGAGAGAGAGAGAGAGAGAGAGAGAGAGAGAGAGAGAGAGAGTGAAGGGAAAAGACGAGGAGAAGGATGGAAGTCAGAAAAAGGCCAAATCCATTTGACAACATTGACATCATTTGATTGCAGAATAGACACATGAATACAGATACAACAACACTCTTGTAATTGATACACTCCCATAATAAACACACACACACGTAGATGCATAGACAGGCAGACTGTGGTGTGTGTGTGTGTGTGCGTTTGTGTGTGTGTGTGAGTGTGGGGAGTGTGTGTGCATTACCTCCAGTGGTGGAGCTGGCTGTTGAGGAGTGGGAGAGGATATTTCCTTCTGCTCCTCTGGGACATTGTTTCTTTTTTAACCAGCCCTGCAGACACATACAGAGACAGGGAAGGAGAGCCCTTGGACACACGCGACACACACACACCACTCCAGTGCACACACTCTTACCAGTCACAAAGTGTGTGTGTGTGTGTGTGTGTGTGTGTGTGTATGTATGTATGTATGTGTCATGTTAAAGTGTATGCACAAACCAGGTGATAAAGTGTGTGTGTGTGTGCATGTGGTCATGTGTCTGCTGCTCGAGTGCCAGATAGCATTTTCACATAGTTTCTTATTACCTCCCAGGAGCTGTGCTATTTCTGTGTCTGGTTACTGTGTGCGTGTGTATGTGTGTGTGTGTGTGTGTGTGTGTGTGTGTGTGTGTGTGTGTGTGTGTGTGTGTGTGTGTGTGTGTGTGTGTGTATGCATGTCCCAATCTGAAACTGTCTGCCATCTCATCATTATAATCTATACTCTTTTTTGTGTGCGTCTTTTTCCCTTTTGTGTGAGTGTGTCTGTGTGTGTGTATTTGTTAGGTTTAATGCATCAGAAGCTGTCTGCTGTCTCATGTTTGTTTGATTGGCTGTCTCTGTGTGTGATTAAATGTGTGTGTGTGTGATTAATTGACTGTGTGTGTGTGTGTGTGTGTGTGTGTGTGTCTTGGGGGTTGAGGTATCCCTCAGGCAGTCTGCCATCTCGTCTGTGGGCATGTTCGTCTCTGGCTGCATGCAGATCTTCTCTCATTATAGCTGAACACAAGATGCCTTCTTCTCTTCTCTCTTTCTGTCTCTGTCTCTCTCTGCCTCCATCCCTCTCTATCTCTCTTTCTCTCCTGGCTCAGATCCACGCTGCCACTGTCACGAGAAGGACATGAGGCGAGGCGGCTCAAGTTGAGGCGATCGCGCTGAGGGGAGAAAAGGAGGCCTTTGTCTTTGGCTCGCTATCGGAGACCTCCCCCATAATCCGGTTCATTTGCCTCTTTAAGACACAAAAAGGCTTCTCTACTGGGTTAAGTTGTACTGATGTTCAGAAACAGAGAGAGACAGAGAGACAGAAAGAGAGAGAGAGAGGGAGGGGAAGGGAACACACACACACACACTCACACACACACACACACACACACACACACACACACACACACACACACACCAGTTCTGGTTGATAGAAGAAATGGATGAGCCTGGCAGAGCTCTCATAGTCTGTTTGGTAGAACACAAGCAGATTAAACTTCAACGCAAATACAGAACTCCGAATGGAGACTGCAGTGTGTGTTAGTGGATTTCTCCTGCTGATTTTCATCACTGGCGTCCACTTCAGTCCAGATCCTAAACTCTCGCTTGCCCTTGAACTAGTGCATCTTCCTATTTCCGCTTTGCCGTGCTCAGCTGAAAAAAATAGAGTGGTGCACGACCTGGTGCGACCTGGCCAAAATCCTGGCACGCCAGCGAGTTCTACTGTACGTCATTTTGACGTCACATTGTCGCGCTACAGGTCGGGAATGTCGAGTATGTACCACGTTTAACACCTACTCTGGCCCTCTCTCTTGGTCTCCCTCTCAAGATAAAACCCCATGCCCCCCTCCCCATCTGATCCACCCTCCTGCACCCCCCCTCCTGAACCCCCTGGGTCACAAACCAGTTCATCCACGTGCCCTCTATCAACTCACACTATGGACATGCATTCACACACACAGAGACATACACATTCACAGACACACACACACACACACACACACACACACACACACACACACACACACACACACACACACACACACACACACACACACACACACATTTACATGCACAGACCATAGAGGAAAAGAAATCACCAGTTTTTAAACCAGACTCCTTGATATAAAATAGTTTATAGGCTTGCTACTGTATATGTACTGTACCTCTGCTATTGCCCAGCATATGAGGTAGCACTGAGAAGGCTACAGGGGGTTGGTTTTCTATTCGATTGGGAAGTATATTAGGAGCACAGTGCATTATTATGACCGCCGGGCAGCGAAGCGGCGGTCATATAGGTTTAGTCAGATTTTTTTTTTTCCTTTTTCGCATGTCCAAATTTCCGTCAAGGATTCCCAGGACACTGAAAGACCGGGGTAGACGAAACTTGGTGGGCATGTAACCCCATATGGATAGCATGGAACCATCGTTTTTCGTTTGGATCTGTAGCTCCCCCGCTGGACTGCACCCCCCGAAAGGAGGGTAGGGCAGACACGGTTTTCTGTGAATATCTTGAGAACCGTAGGGCCTAGGACGACCAATTTTTTCCGTATGTTTGCCTCCAGGGGTCATGTTAACCCATTCCATGTGCACACATGTGCATAAACAGATACACACTCACACACATACATTCACAGTAATCATACGTATGACACATACTCACACAGTAGACATATGTACGCATGCATGCACATGCACAAACACACATACGCAGGCAAACACACAAGCACGCACACACACACACACACACACACATAAACATAAACGTGTACACGCACACATGCACACAATTCAAGAATTTCTCAGAATTATGAACAGGCAAGATGGGGATGGGGTTGTATAAAATGAATTTTACATGTGAAATCTATGAACTAATCATGTTTTGGTACTTGTTTTCTAGCAGATACCAGTGAGAATTGAGTGTGGATAATGCAATTTAGTGAGACAGTTAGAATCATATAGGCCTTTCAGCGTGATTTATTTTTGTGGAAAAAATGTGCTGGACTGGGCGGCGGTCATATTTTGTACCGCTCTGCGAAGCCTTTTATTGAAAGTTATTGATAAGGTTGTGATGTATGGTGCAGACAATGCAGTTTGATGGAAGAGACAGAGATTCCTGCTTCTGTGCTTTTTGGTCTTTACTGGAAGATTGATTGACCTTGCAAAGGAAACACAGAGGAATAGAAATATAATCTTGTGTGAGATATCAGATATGCAGATGGAAAGAGAGAGAGAGAGAGAGAAAGGAATGTCTGGAGGAAGAGCAATGTTCTGTGCAGGACTAAAGGCCACAGGGAGGTCCAGATGCATGGAAGAACCAGCCTGTACTGTCAACAGAGACTCCATCTATCTCTACTCAGTTCTCCCTTTCTCTCCTCTCCTCTCTTTATTCCTCCCTTTATCTCCTCTCTGGTCATCCCCTCTGTTCTCTTCTCCTCTCTGGTCCTCCTTTTCTCTACTCCACTCCTCTACTGTGCTCTACCTCCTCTACCTGAATTGTATTCTTTTTGCTCTCCTCTCCACCACTCTCTTGCCCTATCCTCCTCCCTCTCATCCTCTTTGAATCTTCTCTCCTCTCTTCTCTCTCCTGCCCCCCCCCACCTCCCTCTCTCCTGGGCACCTTATGAGACACCCATGCTATACGTGGACGGCCGGCACACTGTCCTTCCTGTTCCAGTCCCTAAAGGTTAATGCACAAGTCATGAGCCTCCAAATTCAATTAAAGACATCGCATGAGCCAAGGAAAGGGGATTGTGTGTCTGTGTGTGTGTATGTGTGTGTCTCTCTCTCCCGCTCTCTCTCTCTCTCCCTCTCTGTATCACGCACACGCACACACACACACACACACACACAGAAAAAGAGAGAGAGAGGGCAGATAGTGGATAGCTCAAGGATCCACTGTGACTTTTAAAAACTCTGGAACATTATTTAACTTTGGTATTTGCAGTTGGGAAACGAGTTGTAGAAGTTTAAAGGGCATTAAAACCTGGCTGCAGGGAGGGAGGATGGCAGGCTGAAAGCACAGAGAGCAGCGAACAGGCAGATGAAAAAAAACAGACACAAACGAGGAAGAGGTCGACGGGGGAATCAGAATCAAGAGGCCAATTTAACTTTTTGACCTTCAATGGGATGAGTAGGCCCTGTTCGACCTGGATGTCCTTGTGTCTGGGGAAGAACAGCATTGCCCAGCATTCTTAGTGATTTGGTGTATAGTCTGGTCCACTGTCCTATATCACTGGTGTTCTTCTCCGCCCATTTTTAATGTTATATTGTACAAGTATGTGTTGTCCCAGTCTCTCTGGTACATCGGCATTCTTAGTATTGCAGTGGACATGTCTGGTGTCCTAGTTTATTGGGAGATGCAGCGTCTGAGCACTATATTCCCACTGAACCACCATAACACCTCACCTCCTCCAGAGCACCCTCCTCCTCTTCCTCTCCTCTTCCTCTCATCTTCCCCTCTCCATCTGACAGGTCCCCCGGGTGCAGAAAACCACTCCTAATGCAGGTTCCGTGTAGAACACGTCTGCCCTGCAGGTTCCTCGTCTCGCAGGCTAGAACGCCGCCACAATGTCGGCCACGGAACCGTTCGAGTGCCTCCTCATCCTCCATCTCTCCTCCTCCTCCTCCTGATCGCCGGTGGCCCTTGGTGCTGTCAGGCTCAGGGGTGTCGGGGTCTAATGTTTGTCATGGCCGCCTGACAGCCCAAGCCACCATGCCAATTAGTCAGGGTGAGCACCGCGGATAACACAGGCCAGCATGCCTGAGTGCTGCTTAACATTCTCAGTCTTAATGAAGGTCTCTGTGGGGATGAGGCAGACACTAAGAGAGAGAGAGAGTATGTGTATCTCTGTGTGTGTGTGTGTGTGTTTGTGTGTGTGTGTGTGTGTGTGTGTGTGTGTGTGTGTGTGTGTGTCTGCATGTAAGTTTGTGCATGTGTGCGAGAGTGTGTGCTCATATATGTAGATTTGTGTGTGTGTGTGTGTGTGTGTGTGTGTGTGTGTGAGACAAAGTGCAAGTCAAAGAAAGTTTTCCAGTGTGTCTTTTCCCCCTGTGAACGGTGTGTTGAGGTGAGTGCTCCAGGGTGCTTAATGTGCTGCCTGTTAGGCGTCCCTGGTGTGGCAGAGATTTTGCACGGTCGTTGCTTTATTTATTCATTTGTTGATTTTAACATTTATGAATTCCCTCTGTGTTGAGTCTCAGCAGCCCCCCCCCCCTTCATCACTCAGCCTGACATGAATCCCAATTAAAACTTCACAGGCCTGTGCTTTCTCATTAGACCACCATGGCATACACACATACAGTATGCCCTTACACACTCTTAGTGTTTTATACACACACACACACACACACACACACACACACACACACACACACACACACCGACACACACACACACACACACACACACACACACACACACACACACACACACATGCACACATACTCTCCCACACTCTCCCACACATCTTGCACACATACAATCTCTTTTACAGATATTTGCATACACACACAGGCACACACTTGCCAATCACAGCCTAACCCACTATTATTGCCATAATGATTTGAAAATATTCTCCTGGTTAAAATATGATCCCAACAGCAGAAGCCCAGTGGGGATCAGAAAATGGTTTCAGTGTGTGTGTGTGTGTGTGTTTGTGTGTGTGTGTGTGTGTGTGTGTTTGCGTTGGAGATGTTTGCTGAAATGAACTGTATGCTGCAGTAGTATATATCACTGCTTGATGAAATGTGCTGAAAAGTGCACTTTTCTTCTGAGATGGAAAGGGGAGATAGGGACGAAAAGTAAAGGCACAGACAGAGATTGAGAGAGAGAGAGAGAGAGAGAGAGAGAGAGAGAGAGAAAGGTGCACTGTGTGTGTTAGTGTATGTGTGTGTGTGTGAGAGAGAGAGATAGTGAATGTGCGTGTGTCAGAGAGGAAAAGAGTAAGTACGAGAGAGAGAATTTTGGAGAATGACTGTGTGATAATAATGATGATGATGACTGTGCATCTGTTAGACCTTGAACTTGAGGTCCGACTGATTTATCCTTTTAATCATTTCTAGTCGCAGTGATTTGCTGTGCGGGCCAAGGTCTGTTTGGCAGAGCATTATCTTACTGCCATGGCTCTTTCCACGGAAACAAAACCAGCCTGGCATCTGAAGACAGCACAACCAACCCCTGCAAACAACCAGAGCAACCATGGTGGGAATGTCTTAGACTGGGAAAGACTCTATGTGCTTGTGCTTGTGCTTGTGCATTATGTATAAGTATGTTAAACATATGTTGTGTAGTGAGTCATGTTCAGTGTGTTTTTTTTTTTACAAATATAGGTCCACTATGTTAGAATTAACATCATGTCAAAAGTCAAGAGTAAGAACACTTAGTATCGGATGGGACAAAGCCTGCTTATAGAGTCCTGCCAGATATGGCGACAAAAGTCTTCTGCAAAGGACACATGTTTGTGTGTTGTAGGTAACGCTGGAGGAAGGCAGGCAGGCTGTTCCAGGCAGACAGCAGGCACTAACTCTGAGATAACAGGGGACTGACACTTCAGAGGAGGTGCGAGACTGATAGTGTCTCAAGGATGCTGATAACTTTCTCTTTGTTGGCCTCGGGGAGTGTTCAGTTGACATGTTTGTGTGGTTTATAGACAAGACAAGAGGAGAGGTGGGTGGATCAGGGAGGAGGAACAGGAGTTACTCTAGACAGGGGTTATCACTCTCTTATCTCTCTCTCACACACACACACATTCTTGATATGGAAAATTCCATAGGGGACAAACACAAGTTTTCATGAGAAGCCTGAGTCACTCTGAGTGACTCATCAATTCGTTAACTGCTGGATGTGTGTAACTGCGACAGACTTGTGGCATTTGTGTATGAGGAGCTTATTAGCTGGGTTGTCCCTGGGCAAACAGTCTGTCCCTGTGACCTGACCTGGGTTAGCAGCAGTGCAGAGGCAGAGGGCTTATCAGAGAACCTAGCTGAGACGCTGGAGAGCTTTTTGACCTCCTGACCCAGGCATTTGTTCTGCCTGGCCTGTCTGAGAAGGGTGAAGCTCACATGACACAGAACATAGCTGGAGGTTTCCAGTCAAATCTTTAACAAAATTCAATGAAAAAGAAAACAAACAAACAAACAAAAAACAATGTGGTCGTCTGATGCTCACAGTGATAGATCACCTCCACTTTCCAGTCAGACCTTTACTCCGTTGCAGAAACAGAGACAAACATCTGAACTTCTGAGTGGATTCGTAGTGTTCAAATAAATCTGCCGCACTCTAACAACGCTGGAGGGCTCTTAGGCCAGAGATGTACAACCATCAGCGCTAATTTAGAGATTGTCAGCACCTCTCAGAGACACATTAACACACATTCATGAATAATTAATGGCCAGCCAACGAAAGCGAAAACACATCAGCAAACAGAGCGCCGCTTGTACCTCCAGGCCACTCTGACTAACAGCCTGGGCGCACTAAGCAAGCCGAGAGGTGCATTCTGAGAAGATACCAAACAGGCGCTGCCAATCGGCCTTTGGGCTTGTGTTCCATGGCTTAAGTACTTTGTGATTGGTATTGGGAAGGGAGTGTGTATGGGTGCTTTTTAGAGAGACTCGGCCTCCGTTCTTAAGCACCGGGGCGTCATTAGGGGCTTTTAGGCCTTGTTAGGCGCACAGTGATGCTGACAGGTTGATTGACAGACTGAGAGAGGCGCTGGCACAGGGAGCTGGAGTGCGAGGGTTAGGTAAGGCCTCGCTAATCTCTCCATTCGCAAATCATCTCTTTCTCCATTCCCTCATTCCTGCTTTAGAACAGGTTCTTTTCAGTCCTGTTTACACCATCCTTTCCCACTCCATTCTGCCCCTTTTTTCCATACCTCTCCGTGGTTCCTTGATTCCTCCTCCTCCTCCTCCTCCTCCTCTTCCTCTTCCTGCTCCTCTTCCTCCTCCCCCTCGTTCCCTGCTGCAGGATTATCCAGAGAAAGCTCCGTACGGATGCTGATGAATTGACAAGTAGGAAAGAAAATTTCCTGATGTAAAAAAACATGAGTGTTGTCCATACACATGAGCTCAGGTGGAAGGGAGAGGAGAGGAGAGAAGAAGAGGGGAGAGGACAGGGGGGATAGAGGAGAGGAGAAGAGAGAGGGGAGAGGAGAGAGGGGAAAGATGAGAGGAGAAGAGAGAGGGGAGAGGAGGGTGAAGCAGAGATTGGTTGTCGGGTGGTTTGCTGATGCTCCTGTGACAGGATCCATTACAGCGATGTCGCCGACGAGGACACAAACGCAGATTGCAGGTTTTTTTGTTCCGACACTCTGAGAATGGGCATGCGGGCACTTCACAGGGAGATTTAATACCATATCCTCCCAGCCGATTGCATGGCAGTGGCGGCCTGTGGGTACCATTTACAAGTCCTTATTTGTTTCAAAGTAAAGGGAAGCATTTTTCTCCCGACTTTTTTATCTCTCCTTTTTTCTTTTCTGTTTTTTTTTTTTGGAAAACAGTTTTGCATGGATCCATGGAGAGAATTGCACTCTTAAATAATACAGGGATCCCATCGGGCCCTGTAGAGAAAAATCCAGAGCATCACTGAAGTCATAGAAACTAAATAATAGCTAGAGTGTTTCTTCAGGATACGGGGGAAAAAATAAGTATCTTTCTGCCAGGACCTGCATGCACAATACCAGACAGCTAGTGCATTCCTAGTCCACGTCCACACTTTGATAAGTACTTGTAATGGCTGCACTCTTATCCTCTTGTAATGGTATTGACTGATGCAGTTGTAATTCCAACCTAAGGTCTCCTCGTCGCTTTGGATACAAATGAATCCATGTAAATGTAAATGTAAACAGGCCTGTGCTCACTGAAACCAGTGTACTGTATGTGTGGGTGGATAAGCCAGACGGAGACTCTCAAGGTTAGCGTTTCTCCGGCCTGTGGGTGCAGTCTGCTTGCTCTCTCTCCAGGTTTGTTTGGGTTTCTCCGTAGGCCCTCGGATCTGCTTCCACGCCCAGAGTCCAGTCATGCCTGTGGGGGATGTTACTCATTACGATCCCCTGCTGCTCTCCATGGCCAGGCCCGTGGCTGCTGAACTCTGGGCAGTTCCAGGTGCTGCACGCAGGCTGCCTACTGCACGGACAAATTACCTTTTTTTAATGAAATACTAATGGACAGAAGAACACATTTCACAATTCAACCATATCAGTGGAGTAATAGTAATGCCTAATGTTTTAGTGCCCAAATGCTGTTGTGGTGCCTGGAGGGAACTCAGTGGCCAGTTCTGGGAATGTACATGTTTAATGTGGACTGGACATAAAACAGCACTTTAATTTGGCAAGAGGAACTCATGTAGTCTGAGTAAAGTGTTAAGTGTGTGCCTGTGTGTGTGTGTGTGTGTGTGTGTGTGTGTGTGTGTGTGTGTGTGTGTGTGTGTGTGTGTGTGTGTGTGTGTGTGTGTGTGTCTGATTTTGTGCTTGGGGGAGTTTCCCTAAGTAGCTTCTTTGCACAGGGGCCTGTCCCTAAAATAGCCTGTTTGCAGTAAAATAGTGTTTGCATATACCAATTAAGCCTTGTGTATGGGCCACAAAATACACTCCTGTTCTCAACCTGAGGCTTTTGAGTGAGTATACATGCCGCATAAGTACAATACGCTTGGCATGGCACACCACTGTAATCGAGGAGCTGAAGAGGGGGACCCATGCCCAGGCTCTCTTGGCAGGCATGGGGGTGGTGTGGGCACTGCCCAGAAAGAGGCCTCGGAGCTGGATGGCGTCAGGGTTGGGGTGGGGCGATGCCAGGTGGCTCGGGCGCCGTCTGCAGTGGCAGGTGGCGTTGCTGATTGAGCCTTCATTTCCTTTGCGAGCTGTGAAGCTGACTTCAAGGAGCTCACTCCCCTGGCACACAACTGCGGTGCTGTTTGATTCACCAAGGAAAAACGAAGGAGTTGTTGGTGTCTATTTATTTTGTTTTTTTCAGTTTGTTTCTCTCTGTTTGTCTGTCTTTCTCACCAAGTGTGTGTGTGTATGTGTGTGTGTATGTGTGTGCGTGTGTGTGTGTGTGTGTGTGTGTAAGAAAAAGAGAGAGAGAGAGAAAGTGAGTGTGAGAGTGTGTGTGTGTGTGCGTGCAGAGGCGCACCTTGTCAACAGGCAAGGCAGGCAACTGCTTGGAGCCCCGAGCCGCTAGGGGGTCGGGGCCCCCGACCTGGTCTCAGCGCGTTTGCCGGTGGGTCAAGCGAGAATTTCGTCCATAGAGATTGAATGATGTATTTTGCGTGCTCCTGTCCTGTTGTACAATACAAACAGTACATCTGTACATATGTAGGCCCTATGCTATGGCCTTATAAACAGCAGATCTGTGTTCAAAAGAGTTCAAAGAATCCGCACATATTTAGGCTACTGTGGTAAATGTCAATGAGGGTGAAGTTATGACGGATCGACATCAGAGTTTGGCATTTAGCCTACTCAATGAAGTTATAGTAGGCTAATGTTAATTGGCAGAAAGATTAAACATGGTTTGCTACATCTATACGACAGTAAACTTCAGCTAGCTAGCGACAGTTACAACTAGTTAAGCAAGGAGATGGAGACGTTTTTCTCTGTTTTTGTGGCAAAGCATGTTTATAATCCAACGCTGTCGTGTGTTTCTATGGCAAAGCATGTTCATAATCCGGTTTTGAGATCCTAGCAAATTCCTGAATGGCATCCAATTCAAGGCTCACATTGCATCCCAATTTGTTCAACAAAGAAACCCCTTTTTTGCCTCTACTTTGTTCATAATATTGCCAGATTCAGGACAGTCTGCTCTACACACACATGTAAGGCAAGTCGAGCTGCCAGCTTACAGTGGTGAGATACATGTCAAAATATAAGAATTTGTATAATATGCTTTTTGTATTTTTATTATTTAACATAATAACCTAATGGCGATATAACATAATGGTGATAACACTTGTCGGTATGGCCCCCTTGGAATTTTTGCTTGGGGCCCCCACAGACTGTAGAATCGGCTCTGTGTGCGTGTGCGTGTGCGTGCGCGTGCGTGCGCTGCAATTGTAATCGTTTTGTATGTCTCTCTCTCTCTCTCTCTTTATCTATCTGTCTCTCTGTCTGTCTGTCTGTTGGTCGGTCTATCTTCAACAGTATGTAAATTGTGGTTTTGTGTGTGTGTGTGTGTTTGTGTGTGTGTGTGTGAGTAAAAATGTGTGTGTGTGTGTGTGTGTGTGTGTGTGTGTGTGTGTGTGTGTGTGTGTGTGTGTGTGTGTGTGTGTGTGTGTGTGTGTGTGTGTGTGCGCGCGCGTGTGCGTGCGCTGCAATTGTAATTGTTTTATAAAGTGGATACTGTATGTGTTTCGCTTTTTATCTATCTGTCTCTCTCTGTCTGTCTCTCTGTCTGTCGGTCGCTCTATCTTCAGCAGTATGTAAATTGTGGTTTTGCGTCTGCATGCCTGTGTGGTGTATGTCAGATCTGTGTAAATCCTCATATGGCTACATTCTTGTCACACCATCTGCTGCAGAGGCTACATTGTATCCCCCCATCGCTGATTTGTATTCTAAGAGCTCTGCGATTTTTGCTCCTACATCAAACTAAACCCTCAGATGAGGGAAATAACCCGATCACTGCATCATGAATTTGTAGAATACTTAATTTGCTTAAAGTTTGCCTTTTACTCAACTTTTTGTTTGTTTTAACCTTCTCAGTCTGAAATACGTACACTCTCTCTCACACACACATATATACACATGCGTACACACACACACACACACACACACACATGCATACAACTGACTGTCTGAGTTAGCTAAAGAGAATGTTCAACTCTTAATTGACCTCCTTCAGTTTTTAGCTCTAGGCAATGAAGTCAATTTGTATTTATTAATTAAAACACCTTGGGCTTTTATCTGTGCCCTGCATTCTCAGCTGAGGGAGCCTGGCTGTCAAAACAGCCTCAAGATCAACTCTGAGAAATAAATGCCATAGGGCCAATATTAATTAGCAGCCAATGGGGACCTTCCAATCAAAAGATGAGGGAGAGATATCAACCAAGAAAAGGGTTGACAGTCAATGTATTCTGGACTTTTTTTCTTAATTAGCTGATAAGCAAGTAGTATGATATTGCTACATATTGTTTTAATATGTGCTGTAGTCACTACAGACTACAGTAGTTAGATGAGAATTACCAAAGTAGTATTAGTTTTTACTTTTTTGTATGCATTGAAATGTATACATTTCTATGTAACATTACAAATGAAATCAAATTAAAATGTATAAATAAAATAGATACAATAAAATTCTGTCACTTAGCATATTATGATATTAGAGGAGATATTATTATTTGGAGATATTATTATTGCAGGGTCTCATTTATTGAGAGACCATCGCAATTCCTTCCTTCCCCTCCCCAGCCATTCTAGATCCCTGCATCTCCTCCTCCTCACCTCTCTCTCTCTCTCTCTCTCTCTCTCTCTCTCTCTCTCTCTCTATCTCTAGTTGCTGCATTGTGTCCCTCTGTTTTTGTGATTTGACTATTTATCTCTCTTTTCGTTCCCCTCCGTTTCGGGGGGCGGTGGGGGTTGTCATGGCGATGCAGTAGGCGGTCCTGTGGCGGGGTGGTCTGATTGATAGTGACTTCCTCTTTCAGGAACATGACATGTGCACAAAAAAACACAACCCCTGAAAGGGTAGGCACTGAAGAGCAACAGAGAGAAAGAAAGAGGAGAAAAGGAGTGAAAGGAGGTGGAGAAGAAAAGAGTGGGAAAGAGAGTGGCTCTGAGAGAGAGAGAGAGAGAGAGAGAGAGAGAGAGAAAGAGAGGGATGGCTCAGCAAAGAGTGAAACAGAAAGAGTGAGAGGGAAAATCTAGACTGAATCACAGAGTGAGAGAAAGTGAGGTAGATGAGAGAAAGAGCATGTGTGAGAGTATGTGAGAGTGTGTGTGTGTGTGTGTGAGAGAGAGAGAGAGAGAGAGAAAGAGAGTGTGTGAGAATGTATGACAGACAGTGTCTGTGTGTGAGAGTATCTGTGAGAGTGTGTGTGTGTGTGAGAGAGAGAGAGAGAGAGAGAGAGAGAGAGAAAGAGAGGTGAAGGGGAGGGGGTTGGGGGTTGCTTGCAGCTTTTGGGGTTTCGGGGTCAGGGATGGGGGTCAGTCTAATTTGCACAGTGCCCCCCGCTCCTACATGGCCCAGTGAAAGGGAGCGCGCTTTATCCGCCGGGCCCGCCTGTGTGCCTAAGACATTCATTGGTGATTTGGGTCTGATCGGAACACAATGGAACAGCAGGACGTAACACAAACGTCCGTTCTGGGCCCTTTCACAGCGGCCTGAGAGGAAAAGGGAGAGGAGAGACAGAGGGAAAGAGAGAGAGAGGGTGGGGGAGAGAGAGAGAGAAAGGGATAGAGAGAGAGAGAGAGAGAGAGAGGGTGGGGGAGAGAGAGAGAGAAAGGGATAGAGAGAGAGAGAGAGAGAGAGAGAGAGAGAGAGAGAGGGTGGGGGAGAGAGAGAGAGAAAGGGATAGAGAGAGAGAGAGAGAGAGAGAGAGAGAGAGAGAGAGGGTGGGAGAGAGAGAGAGGAGGCAGGGGGAAACCTTTAGACAAATGCACTATACAGGGTCTATGAGTTTGGTAATGGGACATTTTTCACATGATGTCAAAAGGGCTGTGCTTTTGGAAAGTGTCCTCGATTTCCTCCGTGCGTCCTCAGGATTAAATGTTCCAGGCCTTTTTATGGAGGCTCTCCTCCACTGAGGCTCTCCTCGTGCACGGAGCCCTCTGTGAAATGCGAGAGTGGGTTTTGTACGTTGCTGTAGACGGGCCCAAGCGCTTGGGAAGGTAACGCTGCGCTCTGCTCTGTTGCCGTTTAAGGTTGTTGAATATTTGCTCATCCGTTTGACGTGGTAGCACTCGCATCATTGCACACACACACACACACACACACACACACACACACACACACACAC
>NC_055963.1:25079909-25087409 GCF_018492685.1 Alosa sapidissima
AATGAGAGGAGAGAGAGGAGGAAGAGAGAGGTGCTGGAAGTGGAGGAGAGAGGGGGGAAAGGAGGGGGAGGGAGACGAAGACAAACAGAGAAAGAAGCAGGAGAAGACAGAATGAGAGAGAATGAGAGAGAGAGAGATGGACAAGACAAAATGAGGTGAGGAGGCGAAAGAAATGTGGAGATCCAGAGACGTGCCAGCTGATGAGTTGGTTGGGCCGTGTTCTGTGCCTGACCTGCATGGTTGCCATGTCGCCAAGCTGTGTGACAGGTGTCGGTGTGAGCAGGGCACTGATCTGAGGCCTGTGCAATGAGGAGCTGAGAGGGTGGCGTTACACTCCGCTAAGCCACTGAGGGGGCAGTAGCCCCCCTGTTCTCTCTCCCACAATGCCCTGCAGGGGGCAAGGAGGGGCAGATGTGGTGTGTGTGTGTGTGTGTGTGTGTGTGTGTGTGTGTGTGTGTGTGTGTTTGTTAGTGTGTGTGTGTGTGTGTTTGTTTTGAGGTAGCAGGTGGACAGAGCACCACACACTGTGTTTCATGTGACCCAAGCGAAAGTTGCTGAAGGTTGAACAGAGGTCACCCAGCAGAGCTGTGTGTGTTTGTGTGTGTGTACTAGTGCGTGTGAGTTTAGTGTATTTGTGTGTGTGTGTAAGTGTGTGTGGTGCTGCCATTGCCGCTGGCACTTTGGGTTACATTTTTTCTTTTGCCAGTTCCCTCAAGTAGCCAATTCTGCTGGTGACTAAGGACCAAATAAACCCCCAGGCTCCCTCTGGAGAGTTCAAAATAAATATCTCTCTCTGTGTGCATTGTGTGGGCCCTGTGAGAGGAAAAAGAGAGAAGGATAGAGAGAGAGAGAGAGAGAGAGAGAGAGAGACAGAGAGAGAGAGAGAGAGAGAGAGAGAGAGACAGAGAGAGAGATCATTTTCCTTTCCCCATGCGGTCAAGCAATGTTATGATCCACATTAACGAACACAAACAGTGAGGAGAGGATGGAGGATGTTTTTCTCGATGACCGTCCTCCTTCTCCTCCTCCTCCTCCTCCTCCTGCTTTAATGACTTAATCTGGGCTTTTAGAGCACAGCGGCAGCAGTAGCACTCAGTCCGGCAGTGATCCCCCCACCCTGGGGTCAGGTCAGTGCTGGGCTACAAGGCTTTACAGGGGCCAAGCTGCACTTTTCATGAATGGCTTTCATAACAAACACAAACACACCACACACACACACACACACACACACACACAGAGTTGACCATCCGCAACCTCCGCCAGCATGCATATCCAAAACAAAAATAAATAAATCCTCCAGGAGGTAGGGGAGGGAAGGGGAGGGGGGTGGGGAGGGGTGGGGTTGGGAGGGAGAGGTTTTGGGTCGGGTCGGGATAAGAGATTATGTGCAGTCAGTGAGAGTGTGCAAATGGCCCGTGGAGGATGACATTGGGAAATTAATCTGCCCTGGGCCTCTCAATGGCCACTTTTGGCAGCAGCTGCTGCTTCTACCGCAGCTGGCGTCACCACCAAAACACCACACCACTGCCACTGGTATCACCACCACCACTGCCGCCGCCACCACCACTTCCACCGTGGCTGGCTTAGTGCCTGCGCTGGCTGTGCTGTGTCGTGTCGCTGCTGGATGCGGAGCGGAGGCTGATGAAATGAAGCCCCTGCCCTGCGGCTCCGCGCTCTCGTCTGTGGGCTGGAGGTGCTGATGAATGGCTGGAGTGCCCGTGCTGGGTAACAGACGCATCCATCAGGCACCCCGCCACCACCCTGCCACCACCCCCGCCCGGACACGCGGGCCGTTGATTGATACATCCAGCCTGTTGTGGTTGTGGTTGTTTTTTCAGCCGAAGACAATGGGAAGCTGCCAGTCCTCTCCCGCTCTGCTGTGCCCGACTCTGCCTGACTAAGTGAGGGGGCAGCAGCAGCAGCAGCAGTGCCCACATGGTGCCCACAGGGCGCTGGTACAGTGCGTGGAAAACCAAGGGGACCTGTACGCTTTGCTTCTACTCTACTGGCTTACTTGTTCCTTAATGACTTCAACTGCCAGGCTGATGTATGACAGACCGCTGCAGTGCTCAGCATCCGGAATCCAGCGTTTGTGTGGGTAAGTCTGCACCCGTGGGTGCCTTCTTCTGCTGCTGTTCCGCTTCACTGTGTTTTAAATATTGCTCCGCTCCCTCCCTCCGACCCTCCAACTTCCTCTCCAGTTGTTTTTTTTTTTTTACTGTGTGTGGATCGTGTGATGGTGAAGGCCTCGGGCGTCCACCCAGGCCCAGCTCCCGGGGCCCTCTCCACTGGTGCCTGTAATGGGGGAGAGATGATGAGGGCAGTGGCAGGCCGGTAAGGATCACAGCGCCGGGGGCCTCCGATCCCTCTGGCCTGCCTCACTCACTCCGCTCCTGGAGCTCCCCCTGACGGACACGCCTGACCGGGCCCCGCTGGGCCGACGCCGGTCAAGCCGAACCGGCCTGAACCAAAACGAAAGGTGCAGTGCTGGATTAGAGCCCCTGTCAGACCGTCCAGGCAGGCGGGCAGGCGAGTGGTGGCAGCGAGTCATGTCTGAGGAGGTACCGCCTGGCGCCCGCTGTCAATCAGAGACGCTCGGCTAGAGAGAGGAATGAGAGAGAGGGAGAGGAAGAGACAGAGAAAGAGTGAGAAATAGGAGAGAGAGAGAAAAAAAAAGGAGGGAGAGAGAAAAGGCATTACTGAGCGAAGGAAGGAAAAGAGAGAGAAATCATGAGAGAGAAAGTTTAAATGAGAGAGAGAGTGGGTATGTGAAAAAGAGCGAGAGGGCGAGAGAGAGTGGGCATGTGAAAGAGAGAGTGGTATGTGAAAGAGAGAGAGAGTGGGTATGTGAAAGAGAGAGTGGTATGTGAAAGAGAGAGTGGTATGTGAAAGAGAGAGAGAGTGGGTATGTGAAAGAGAGAGTGGTATGTGAAAGAGAGAGTGGTATGTGAAAGAGAGAGAGAGTGGTATGTGAAAGAGAGAGAGAGTGGGTATGTGAAAGAGATCAAGAGAGAGTGGGTATGTGAAAGAGAGAGTGGTATGTGAAAGAGAGAGAGAGTGGGTATGTGAAAGAGATCAAGAGAGAGTGGTATGTGAAAGAGAGAGAGAGTGGGTATGTGAAAGAGATCAAGAGAGAGATAGAGGGGGAGTGACAGGGAGGGAATAGAGCCTCTGTTCTGCAGGATGCCATGCCTGACTGCTCCACAGCGGAAAAACTTTTCAATTTTCTCTTTCTCTCTCTCCCCCTCTCTCTGTGTGCACCGTCGACCCCGACTAGGCAGCAGGCTCAGTGCATTAGTCCTCCCTGAAGTGTAACGCTGCGGCACAACTCGCCCTTTGAACTGCGCTCGTGTGAAGCCAAATGCGTCCCTCACCTCTGCGGTCCTGTGGCTCTCGCTGCTTTGACACTGTCAGGGATTGATTTGTTCGAGGGACACCATGTCCTTTGATGTCCATCTCCGTCGTCCACACCTCATCTCTCACAGGAGGCCTCCAGGCGTCTGTTTCTGTCTTTCTGTCTGTCTGTCTGTCTGACTGTCTCACATCTCTAGCTCTACACCGTCTTACCCCCCTCTGTCCTCACTCCCCACTCTCTTCCTAGACAACCTAAATCCCTGTTTTCTATTCAAAGCTTAGTTCAGCTTGCAAATGCATAACCTTAGGGACTCTGTGTCTGACTGGTGTGTGTGGTGTGTGGTGTGTGTGTGTGTGTGTGTGTGTGTGTGTGTTACTGAGGGTGTGTAATCTCTAAGGTCTCTGAATATATCTTATACACATGCACACTCAGCCACGCACACACACACACACACACACACACACACACACACACACACACACACACACACACACACACACACACTCACCCAGACTAACACACACATTCACACACACTGTGAGACAGTGTGCATTTAATTGGGATGAAGCCCAGAGTCTGGTCTTGTCTGCAGCAGCAGCTGGGTAAAAGTTCCATTTTACAGGCAGTGTGTGTGTGTGTGTGTCTGTCTGTCTGTCTTTCTGCGTGTGTTAGAGATAGTTTTTGCATGGGACTGAGACTGTGTGTGTGTGTGTGTGTGTGTGTCTGTGTGTGTATGTGTATGTGTATGTGTGTGTGTGTGTGTGTGTGTGTGTGTGTGTGTGTGTGTGTGTGTGTGTGTGTGTGTGGTGTGTGTGTGTGTGTGTGTGTGTGTGTGTTGTGACTTCTATCCAGGCTTTCGAGTGTGAATCCCTGTGTGTGACTGAGCATGCAAGGGTCTGGGTCTTGGGACATTAAGGAATCAGACTGAGACCAGATTGGGGAGCGCACAGACACTACTGGAAGAGAAAAGGGACAAAAGACTCAGAGATAACACTAAACCTCCAAGACCACTACAGTACAACTCTGTACCCTTAATGGCATTTACAGTAACCACCTGCTGAAAATAGGACACAAATAGAGAACGCTCTATATCCCATGCTAGTATGCAGAGACAAAAGTCATGTCAAATGGAAAAAGCATTGTTTGCAGTGTTTGTTATGGCGTGGGGTTTGGTTATACTGTCTTACTTCCAAGAATCAGTCAAATGTTTGCTGACTGAATAATTGTGCGTAATCTTTGAACCTGCACCAAGTATAGCACCATTGTGTCATAAGGTGTAGCGTGGGCCTTTGGACTTGCTTACTGTTGGAGAGAAGAATAGAGAGAAGACAATGACTAAGTGGGTGAATAAACTCTTCATTTTACTGAAGCGTGTTTATTCACTTCTTTTCAGTCTTCTGTCTTTTGACATTTCACTTTAAGACTTTGCTAAACTAAACACGTCATTATAACAAATGTCATTGTATTTGTGTGTGTCTGTGTGTCTCTCTGTGTGTGTGTGTGTGTGTGTGTGTGTGTGTGTGTGTGTGTGTGTGTGTGTGTGTGTGTGTGTGTGTGTCTGTGTGTGTGTGTGTGTGTGTGTGTGTGTGTGTGTGTGTGTGTGTGTGTGTCTGCTCGTGTGTATGTATGTGAGCTTATGTCAATATGACACACGGCTTTATCTCCCCCCCCCCCCCTCACACTCTCTGTCTGCCTGTGCCCTACCCTCTCTCTTCCCTCTGGCCAGTACAGGCCATTAGGCCCAGAGGGTACCAGTCACATGAATACCCATGAATAAATGGCATCTGAGCCAAGCCTTCCCTCTCTCTCTCTCTCTCTCTCTCTCTCTCTCTCTCTCTCTCTCTCTCTGACTCCCTCCCTCCTCTCTCTCTGTCTTGTCCTTCCCACCTCCTCCTCATCCCTCTCATTCTTTCTCCAAATCTCGATTAATTCTGCCCCCCCCCCCCCCCACACACACCCAACTCCCATCTGCTCCCTCCACATTTCTTTTCACTTTTCTCTTTTTCACTCTCCCCTCTTCCCCTTTTCTTTTCACCCCTCTCTCTCTCTCTTTTCTAGTCCACTTTCAGCCCCCTCTCTCTCTCTTCTCTCTCTCACTCTCACTCTCTGGCTCCGCCTGTCGAGTGGGTTCTCTGCTCTGATTGGGCACTGGCAAGCTGTTCAGTCCTCTCTGCCGACTTCCCCCCCCCTCCTTTCCTCTCCCTCCCTCTCCCACCCCCCTCCCTCCCTCCCTCTCTCCCTCCCTCCCTCCTCCTTCCCTACCTCGCTCAGGCACTCTGTGAGTGAGTGAGTAAGTAAAGCAAAGAGGCAGGCGTGTTTCAACAGATGGTTTGAGCTGTCCTGATTCAGCCACCGCCGCTGGTTCACAAGAACTCTCTGACCGACCACAAGAGAGAGAGAGAGAGAGAGAGAGAGAGAGAGAGAGAGAGAGAGAGAGAGAGAGAGAGAGAGAGATTGAGGTGAAAGCGAGAGTGTGTGACTGAGTGAGAGAGAGCGAGAGGGAGGAAGAAAAGTAGTCCAGGGATTTGAAACTGTTCAGAGTGGGACTTTTCGACTCACTTTTTTTCTACCCTGCGTTTGTTTTTAAACTCCAGCCTTCTCCTCTCTCCTGCTCACTTTACAGCGGGTTCACATTAGTGCATGTGTCTTTCTCTCTCTCTCCTCGCGCACGCGTGTATTTGTATGTGTGTGTGTGTGTGTGTGTGTGTGTATTTGTCCTGCACTGTTTTGTGCCAGGGCATGCAATGGAGTGACCAGTTGTGGCTGACGGGGTAAAAAGAGAGAACGAGAGACACAGAGGGAGATAAAAGAGGACAAAGTTGGACAGAAGAGTGATGAGTGTGTGAACACTCCTCTGCCACCCTCTGCCAGACGTGTGTGTTTCTCTCTCTATTGCTGCGTGTGTGTCTCTGGTGTGCGTCGTTCCCTACTTTTTTTTTGACGGACGGGACTGAAACGGCCAGGACAAGAGAGCACAAGAGAAGAGTGAAGAAGAGTGAAGAGAGGAGAAGAGGAGAGGAGAGGAGAGGAGAGGAGAGGAGAGGAGAGGAGAAGAGGACGAGAAGCCACCTGCTCACCAACCCCCCCCCCCCCCCCCCCCCCACCCCCCGCCCATCGTGTCTACCCTTCGTCTTACCCAGCTGCCTCCCGAGGACCTGCAGCCACACAGGAGGTACACCACGGTGACATGCCCTACTTTTCACTGCGCTGCCAGTTTCCCGTTCCCCCTCTCTCTCTCCTCCCTCTCTCTCTCCCCCTCTTTCTCTCTTACCCACTCACGCGCTTACTTTTCCACCGTTTTTTTCAGTACTTCTGTCTCTTCTTGTCATTATCTCACTGTGTTTCTTGCACTGATGTAACTGGACTTTGGGACTTCACAGGAGCTTCTAAGCTAACAGCTCCACTCTCATGAATCCCTGGTTCTCTCTCTCTCTCTCTCTCTCTTAATTTCTCTCTCTCTCTCTCTTTAATTCTGCCCTATCTCACTCTCTCTCTCTCACATTATGTGTCACTTAAAGGGGCCAACCTGTGCTTGCTTGTATTTGTTTATTATTGTTTTCTTGGCTTTGTTGATACTGTCTTGTGTGCTTGTTGTGTGTGTTTAGTAGGGAGGCGTGCTCCCGGTGCTCTCTCTTGGTGTTAGTACGTGGGTGTTGTGTCTGCTCTGCACTGTCTCTGCACATGCAGATCGACTCCAGTGATCGTACGTGGGGAAAAGGGAAGGTTGCAGTTACACCCTGCTCCCCTGCCCCTCACTCTTTAACTCCGTGTGTGTGTGTGTGTGTGTGTGTGTGTGTGTGTGTGTGTGTGTGTGTGTGTGTGTGTGTGTGTTAGTTTGTGTGTCTTTGTGTGTATGTATGTTATTTTGCATGTCTTTGTGTGTATGTATGGGCATGTGTGAGATGCCAAAATTCAAACTTTGTGTCTAGTCCACACAAAAGATGTGTACTGTCCGTGTAAAAGTACAGACTCAGTGTTATTCACTGAGCACAAACATGGCTGACAGGTGTATCACCAGATATGGGCAAATTGAAAATGCTTCCTACAGACCGTATGTGTGTGTGTGACTGGGAAAATGAGATAGCAGATGTATTGATTCAGTCATGTGTGATGTATTGACTTTGCTGATATTTACTTACTGAGTA
>NC_055963.1:25099909-25114909 GCF_018492685.1 Alosa sapidissima
GCTGCGACGTGTCAAACCTTCGCACCTCTGGCTGAGGTGTGATTAGATAAGGATCCACCGTGATGAAAGAGAGAGAGAGAGAGAGAGAGAGAGAGAGAGTCTGTGAGAGGAAACGACTCTGAGCTTTATCTCTCCCATGGGCAGGGAGCACAGACCTATTTCTGTACATAGGTAGCTTGGAGTGGCTCAGAGGCCATCTCGACACTAGAGAAACTTCTGTGATTTTTTTCTTTTGACATTTCTGTTTAAAGTTTAATCTGCTACTGCTCTCGTGCCTGGAATGCCTGTGTTTCACTGCTTCAACATTAGACAGATGTTTATTTCTCTCTCATACAGTGTCTTTCACACATACTGTACTCTCTCACTCTCTATCTGTGTGTCACCCACACATACACACACGCACACACGCACACAAACACACACACAGCAAAAAAAATGTTTTGAAACACTCTGATTCACCACAGCTCTCTGCACGTCACACACCACACACTCCTTTTCTTTCCCTATCTTTCTCCGTCATCCTCCCTTCCTCGCTTTCTCTCTCCCTCTCTCTCTCTCTCTCTCTCTCTGTTTCTCCCCCCCCCCCCCCCCTCCCCTCTCACTCTGTCAGTTAGAGCCTGGGGTTTTGGTGTGGCTGTGAAACTACAGACTGGTAGTTATTAGCGGGCCAACATAAATATTTAGCGTTTGGTACATCACTCAGTGTCTGGCCTAGAGCCACGGCTCACAGAGCTCACAGAGACACCACGACCCCACTGCTGTAGCAACGCTGGAGTCGCCACGGAAAGATAAACTCTGCCACCTCTCTCGCTCTTCACCTCTCTCTCTCCACTTCTCTCTCTCTCTGCCATTTCCCCCTCTCTCTCACTCTCTCACTCTCTCCAATTCTCTCTTTCTCTCTCTCTCTCTCTACCCTTTCTCTCACTAACTCTCCCTGTTCTCTCTGTCAGTCTATGTACCTTTCTCTCTCTCTCTCCCTCATGCTCTCTCTCTCATTTCTCCCCCTCACACACACATTTTCTGATTCTGTGTGTTTCCTCTTCCTTGTCAGTCTAACACACATACCATTCTATGTTGTTCTTTTTCAGCATCCTGCACATTATGTCCCTGTGCAGACATGCAATTTCTCTCTCTCTCACACACACACACACACACACACACACACACACACACACACACACACACACACACACACACAGATGTATGCACCAGATCAGTGAGTGCAAAGTGTCCTACCTTCCTTTTCTTGCTGGCTGCCGCTGCCTGTGGCTGGAGCTGGTGTGTGTGTTTGTGTGTGTTGAGCGGGTCAGGCCAGATGGAGATGCATGACTGGGAGAAGGCCGCAGAGCTGCCTCCGCCATGCTTACTTGCAGGGTGGCAGAAATGGCAGGATACAGGTCACTGAACTCAACACTGTGTGTGTGTGCCTGTGTGCCGTGTGTGTGTGTGTGTGTGTATGTGTGTGTGTGTGTGTGTGTGTGTATGCGTGTGTGTGTGTGTGTGTGTGTAGGGCAGCGCGTGTTTTGGAGTTTACTTATGTGTTGTCTTTCTTTCTGTGTGCCTGTATAGCTGTATGTATCAGGAGACATATGACATGGGTTTTATATGTCCATTATTTGTTTGTGTGTATGTGTGCGTGTGTGCGTGTGTGTGTGTGGGTTTGTGTGTGTGTGTGTGTGTGTTTATGATTACCGCAATACCACTGCAATCTGAACCACTGCTGTCACTGGCTGTATGAAAAACATGAGCCAGAGATATGGAGGTTTAGGGCAAAGGTGATTAAGAGCCGAAGGAGGCTTTGGGAGCAGAGGGAGGGTGACAGCTCGGTGACAAAGTGTGAACCGAACAGACAGCGCATTAGAGCTCAGCCGATGAGCATCAGCACCAAGCAAAAACTCTCATCTTCACTTCTGCTCCCTCCACTCACCATAACCTCTTCACTCTCTCTCTGTCTCTCTTTCTCTCTCTCTCTTTTACAGCATCCTCTCTTCTCCCGAGCTGTCTCTCCTCTTCCCTCTTTCATCAATGGCATGTACTGATCAAACATGGACCTTGGTTTTGAGGCTGTTTGCGTATGATTATCAAGCCAGACCCATTGAGAGGGGTTGTTTACCGAAGCATTCCTGGGACTGTTCCCCGCAGGTCCCCCTTTGCTGGGGTGAACCTTTCTTCACAGAGGGCTGAGTGGAGACAGTTCTGCTGCCGCCACTTGTTTTCTGCAAAGTGTTCCCAGGCCGAGGCGCAGCTTCCTGAGCTCTGCCCGATAAATGCCCTGTGATTCATGAATGTGGCTTGGGTGCACACACACACACACACACACACACACACAGACACACAGGAAGCTCTTGAAAGAGCAAGTGAATGAATAAAATGGCAAGACAGAAGAAGAGACAGATTGAGTGAGAGAGAGCCAAAGTCTCTCTCTCTCTATGTGTGTGTGTGTGTGTGTGGGTGTGTGTACAGTATGTGTGTGTAAGAGCAAGAGAGACTGAGAGGGTAATATTGGGAGATTTTAAATGCTCTAAAAGGGAGAGGCAGAGAAACGAGGAGATAAAAAGGTACTAAAATAGGAACAATGTTGACTTTTTAATATTCAACATTTTTCATTTTTACCAAACCTTTCCATCATTAGCCAATGTTGTGGGGGAGGCCTGAGAGGGAGAGACAGGCCAGTAGATGTGTGGGAGTATATAGAGGAGGGTCTATTTCAAATGCCAAGCCGCATGTGGTGGAGGCCTCACAGCGACCTGAGGGAACATGAGGGAAGCAGTCTCGTCCTAAAAGCCAAAGATGGTAGCATTACCACTTAAGGTTATACAAACAGACATACCAACGCACACATATATCCAGGTGAAATACATACAAGTGGGCACACACACACACACACACACACACACACACACACACACACCCAACCCATCTCCATAAGCAGCAGGAGCAGTTGGGGCCTCAACAGGAGATGTCATCTTTAACTTAAATAAATGATGATAAATGCAGCAATAGATTTGTTAATAATTGATTTGGGGTGAAGTAAGCCATGGGGGGCAGGAGTGTGTGTGTGGGTTTGTGTGTGTGTGTGTGTGTGTGTGTGTGTGTGTGTGTCTGATAGAGAGTAACGGTGTATGTGTGTGTGTTTGTGTGTGTGGGTATGTTTGTCTGACAGAGAGCAAGGGCGTGTATGTGTGTATATGTGTGTGTGCAGCGTGCATGTTTAGAGTGTAGACAGTCTCTCATAGCGACGTCATGCTGGGCCTTGCGTGCTGTGTGTGAGAGCGGGGGTTGTGAGAGTTGTGTCTTCCCTCTCTCTCTCTCTCTCTGTCTCTCTCTCTCTCTCTCTCTCTCTCTCTCACTGTCTCCTCCAGACTCTCTCTTTGGTATCATTACCGGCTGCTTTAAACATGACACCCAGCTGCCTGGTTCACACCCAGACTCAGTCTGTTCACTCTGCGCTGCACCCCTGACATGCTCTGCATTTTACAACAAATTTGATTTAACAGTTCATCATTTCTCTACCATTTCCATGTTCTGTGTTCACACTTCGCATTGCTGCAGTGTCTACTGTCTGTCTTTACACCACTGTAATTCTAAAGTATACTGTCAAACATACAGCACATCAATTGCTAAATATGACAATTCACAATGTCAATAATGCACAATGAGAAAACAATCACTGACAACTATTGCAAGTATGGAAAACTGTAACAAGTAAAGCGGCACTACTAATGTGTAGTGAGATGACAGTCAGGAAGTCATGATAGGTTTTGGATCCATTAAATAAACGTTCTCCTCCTCTTCCCGGACTTGAGTCTCATTTCCCCTCTCCACATCATCTCCACCTCTCCGCCAACACGTCGTCCCTCATCACCCCTCTCTCCTCCATTTCCCAGTTTCATCACGTTTTCTTTTTTTTCCTGTTTCCTTCACTTTTTTTTTTCATAAGAACCAATTTAACTTTCATTTGCATTTATCTTCTCGTGCTGGCTGCTGTATCGCTAAATGAAGTAGAGTGCAATTCCTGAGCCGTGATGATTAATGCCTTTTAATTAGGTCTGCATCGATTGGCTGGCGCCAGGCGATGCATCAAGCTGCTGGGAGTTTGAGAGGCCAATCGGGGAGAGGAATGACGCGTGGCCCTGACTCAAAGTAGAGTCTCAGCCGCAGTTGGTTATTTGACTGTCGAGTTTAGTGCATTGCTGGAGGAGGTTTGTGAAGTGTACTGAAAACTAAAACATTTAACTGAGAATGGACAAATGAGAGAGACAAGTGTGTGTGTGTGTGTGTGTGTGTGTGTGTGTGTGTGTGTGAGAGCTTTTTAGTCCAGTCCTTATGCCCCTCCATCACCACTGCACACACATCTCCATTTATGCACCCAGCACACCTGATTAAAATTGGTGTCATTTATATGTCCTTGATTAGATACACCCTTTGTGTTGTGCTAATCAGGAACACCACTGTTGATGAGCTCACTCAACCACGCAGAGAGCAGGGAATGATGGGAAACATACAGATCACATGACAGGAGAGGACAGGGGAGGGGGCTGAGATGTAGTCCTCCGAATGCTCACTCAAAGGCGTTTAAAAATATGCATACCGACAAACAAATAAACAGCTGAAATCGAAAACAAGTCGGATAATGAGCTCACTGCTGCTGGTCTGTCCAGGCACATAGATCTCTATATGATCCCTGAGGCATAGACACCAGAGCACAGATATCTAGATGACTGGGATAATCTCCAGAGTCAGGCTCGCCCACAGAGCAGCGGGGGTAAGCCAGGCTAATGAGTAAAGGGTGGTTGTTCTTATGAATAGTGTTAACCTTTCAGGCCATCTGGCTCCCCGCCTTCAACACACACACACACACACACACACACACACACAAACACACACACACACACACACAGGCCAGACTCATCCTTTCCAAAGAGGAGGAGAAGAAAAGATTCTGGTTTTGTCGCTGTCAGCGCCATGGCTGGACTGAAGGGGCTATCTGTGTGGTGACTTGACTGATGGCATTTTGTCATGCAAAGAAACAGCCGATTCGTTCACAGTGATGCAGAGTGAGTCAAGAATAACCCCAAGAACCCCCCCCCCCCACACACACACACACACACACACACACACACACACACACACACATCCTCCACTCTAATATCTTTGTTCCTGTGGGGCGAGACAAGCAGAGGGCTGAATGGAAAAAGTACTTTTGTGAAAGCATCCAACCGCTCTTTGATTTGAAATTGGGAAAGTAATATCTTACCGTTCAAGGTATGACTTCTTTTGGTATGAAACTTTTGTCAAGAACATTTTGGGAGCTATTCTTTTTTTTTTCTTGGATTGCCCCATAAGCAGTCATTTCACAGCTGTCAGCCAAGTGCCCAGTAAAATGGAAATGTGGAACATTTTTGTCAGCCACAGGTGAACAAAAGTACACGACAAATGTTTTGCAAAGAGAAAGTTGATGTGAGAAAAAGCATTTTCTTTTAAATCAGGGAAGGCCATTCTCTGTAAAAAGTAAAAATAAAAAAAGCATTGACAATGGGTTCAGAATAGTTATAAGTGAGTGAGAGAGAGAGTATCAACTACTCCTTGATCATCTACTCAATTTAAAGGCTTCAGAAATAGCTTCTGAGGTTGAGTTAAGGGCAGAACAAGGCAAGGGGGAAACATTTTCAAAAAGTAATTTTTTTTAAATCCTCTCCAGTACCACCTGGATCCATAATTAGCCCAGTTTCTGAACCAGAAGATTCGTTAATGAATGGGTCCAGTCTGCTGGGGCTGAATGGATTAGCGGAGTTCAAATATATCAGGGCTTTGACATTCTGAACTCGGTCTTGCACACCCTTAGAGATGGAGACAGTTTACAGGTCTCTTTAAATGCTCCAGTAGTTAATAAGGGAAAGTGCTACTAAGAGCCTGGACGCAGATACTCATTGTTATTTGCAAAGAACTTTTACAACTACAGCAAATAGTTGCAAATCAGGAAAACACAACAGGGAAAACAAACCTATTTTCTTCCTCCTTTGTACCTCCCAGGGGGTCAAGAGCGTGCAGATTAGCTTCGGCATGTTAGCATACGCCATTTTCAAATATTTCGTGCATGGAGCATTTGGAACCAGCTCCATGCACGAAAATCCGTGTTGGGCACGAGCTCTCATGCGCGTACATGTTGGTGGGCGGGTACCTATCCGGTGGCTACAGCCAAACGTTATTCAGTGCGTATTTCTTGAGGATCCTATGAGAAGACGTGCATATTATGGTTGTTTATCCATCATATGACAAATAAACAAATAAAGAAATTTGTATTGATCTTGTTTCGTTGTTGTTTGTCCCGAACAAACATAGCCTAAACATGATTAAAAACAATAAATTACACAACAGCGGCATAAAGACCTTGTCTCGTTACACCATGGGTCTCCAACACGTTGCTCTGAACCTACTGTATAGCCGCCCCCTTTGGAGCTTGCCAGAGGCTGAAGCACTAGGCCACTACATTTAAACACAATTATTGCCGCGAGGCATTCCAGCCTACGAATTTAATAAAAAGTGAACCATGCATAATTAAAAAAAACTCAATTTAGGCTACTTAGCTATGCAATAAGGTTTCCATTAGAGCACAGCGCACGTTCAATGAATGAAGGAAAGGCCTTGTCTCGCAATAAACAGCTGGAAATCCCAACACTTTTTCAACTACACGAAACTTTACAGTAATCATTAAATACCCTCTAGATTTAAATGTCCATCAGTCTCAACATTTAACTATATAATAAAAGTCAAAAAGTAAATTAAATCCCATACCAAAACCGAAAATCGTCTGCGTTTGATAGCCTGGTATGCCGCTCCAAACAAAACGCATGTCTCACAATAACGTACAATGTAAGAAATAAAGGTCTGCCTCGAATAAGCCTACCTCAAATAAATACCTGTGCTTTGCAGCCAAAGCAGACCCTGGACATAATTTAGGATTTACGGAAAGTATGCAATCATACGATGTTGGACGCCAGGCGATGCTCTGGCCGTCTACTGTGCCTCTGACACCGCTGCCTCATTTGGATGGTAACTCCACAGGTGAGCGTGAAGATTGGATGTCGTGGATGCGTAAGTAAACTGTTTTTTGCTGAGTCCGCAGACAACATTCTCTTTAACCGTTACTTTACCATCTGCGGTGTACAATTCAAAGTAAAGACACCACATTTTAGATGAGTCGGGGACGTAATTGTCCGCTCAGGCTGACCGTTCTGTGCGTTATCTTCAATACTATCTTCAATAATATTGAATATCTTCAATATTATATTCAAAACACGGTGGCTATTGAGGGCTCTGGCTCCAGTCATTATTGTGGCTACTGGATATTATTGGCTTGATTTGGTCATGGGCCAACGCTAGAATATGTTTAGAGCACCCGCTATGAGATGGCAAACAATAAAATAAAAAACAAACTAATCATAGACTGTAAAAATGCGCTACATTTGGCACTAAAAACCGAATAGTTTATTTATAGTTCGACTACGGATATTTCACGTAATGTTCGAATGCATATTTGCAGCAGGACAGCAGGCAGATCGCTCTTAGTTAGAGCCGCTGTGTTATCCAATGAAATTAAGTTGCGCTTCAGGGCGACTCCACTTGGACTCCATGCGCGTTCCCGAGCAACTTTTTTGTCTTCTTCTTGTTATGAGGCAAGGACTTTATGTGCATTATCGCCACCCTCTTACTGGAGGACGACTCTCTTTTTACCGAATATCCAATAAAAATCGACGTTGGTCCATGCGTCATTTCCAGCTTTGTAACTTGGCGCATGGTCAGAGCCGACTGGCGCTGGATCTGAACCCCAGTGTTCAAGGTGGCGTTGACTATGAATTGGCCGGATTTACTAGCCTAGCCTCCACCATGTATTTGTATGGAGGGCGGGATTTAGTCACTCTCTCCAGTTATATATAATACCTCCATGGTACCTCCCATCCATTCCTCTGTCAGTGCCATCCAGCCAGTCACCTGTGGCGAGTAATTTGATAGACATTCCCGAGGCCCAATCCCTGACTTTGAGCTACCGCGATGGAGTAATGCTCATATGGAGCCTCCAGTGGGGAATATCTCTGGCTGAGCTTTTTATAATGAGACTGGCTCACAGAGGGCTTTGGGGATGTGTGCACACATTCTATTATATGCTTTGAGCCTACTTCCAAAAATGACATTTGCATATTGTGGCTTTATGTTCTTCAGGTGTGTATACTGAAACTGCAGTGTTCTTATGCTAAACACTTTCAAGATTTCTCAAGCATTATTGCAACCCAAAATGCATCCCTCCAGCTTTTTTCCTACTGGCTTATGTGTGTTTGCCTTGTGGTGACAGCCTCCTCCCAACACACACACACACACACACACACACACACATGCTCACCCACACTCAGTCAGTCCTCTCTGACATGAAATCAATCTCATGATCTCGAGTAACTTCTCCTAGCAGTTTGCGGTTTATTGATGGAGTGATTTAATTCATTACCGGGTGGAAAACTGGAAGTAAAAGAGAGGACAGGTGAAAGAGAGAGACCATCAGAGAGACGAGGACCTATGGAGTCAGATGTAGATGAGAGAGAGAGAGAGTAGCGAGTGTGAAGTGAAAAAAAAAGTGAAGGGATAAATGCACAAGCATATACAAGCGCAAGCAAATACAAATGAAGAAATTACTGAAGAAAAAACATATATAATGACAATAAAATAACAATAAGAGATAGGGAGTATTTTAGAAAGTTTGTGAGAGAAAGCGTAGTGGAGAGAGAGAGAGAGAGAGAGAGAGAGAGAGAGAGAAAAGAAAGAAAGAAAGCGAGAGAGAGCAGACAGTGGTGTGTATGTGTGTGTGTGTGTGTGTGTGTGTGTGTGTGTGTGCGCGTGTGTGTGTAGACTGACAGGGCTTAGTGCTGGCGGGGGCCAGAGTGAGTGCACTGCAGAGAGGAGACTCTAATTAGTGTAATTCCAGCAGCAGCCCAGCTGCCCGAGTGACGGGCAGCCAGACGGCGGCACACACGCTAAGACCACACTGGCGCACTGGCACTCAGCATGTCACAGAGAGAGAGAGAGAGAGAGAGAGATACTAGATAGAGAGAAAGAGACGTGATAGATAGATAGATAGATGGGATTGACTTCAACATTGTTTAAAGAGAGATGGAAGAGTGATGCGAGAGTGAGAGTAGAGTAGAGTAGTGAGATTGATGTGAAGGAGTGGGGCGATGCAAGAGGGGAGATTGATGGGTAGATTGCTGCCCGTGAGGTGTAAACAAACCCATCCCCGCCGTTCGTCTTGTTAAGATCATTAGGCAGAGAAAAAGCAACACGGCTTCGCGCCGCTCCCTGGAGCCATAGGCTAACGTCAATCACAGGTGAAGCTCCCGCCGCCCCACATTCTCCACCCACACACCCGCCTACCACCGCTTCAATTCACAGCACACAGAGCCCTTTTTTCAACCAGACATGGGATTCGCAGAAGACAGTGGCTGTCACTCTTAAAAGAAAAGAGTTGGCTGATCGCTGTTAGACCAGCCTCTGTTAGCCGTATAGTGCTAATGAATATGGCTGTCATACCCCTGCACTGTAAATCACCATGCCAGTTAGCGGGATGCTAACAAACAATAACACCTATTCCTAGTACTGACACTGAGGAGGCCTGCTAATAAATAGCCACTGTGCTAAAGTGAAATGAATATGAGACGATGAGACCTTCTTATTGGTTCTTATTGGCTACAGCGGCGATCGGTTAGGTGCCTTGCTCAAGGGCACTTCAGCCATGGATGTGTGCATAGGAGGGCAGTGCTCAACCACTTTCCCCACCCACTTTTTTCCTACTGGTCGGGGTTTGAACCGGCAACCCTTCGGTTACAAGCCTGAAGCCCTAACCATTAGGCCACTGCTGCCCCCAGAAACATTCACCCGAGACATTTTCTGCTTGCTAAACCATAGTAAGCAGTTGTAATAACATATTATGCATTTCCTGTATTGGTTTTCCAAGCTGATCTCATCAACACTCTTTTTCCCGAGGTCGGGATTTTTAAAGTCGGGTCCTCCGACCAAGCTTATGAACGACTTGAAGGCGCTTGAAACAAGTTTTCTCTTACAGGGTAGCCTAATTTAGGCTCTGGGATGTAAAACAGACAGTTTAAGAGGGCTTTTAGAGAGGTTGTTGGTAGACCATTATTGTTATCAGACAATTACTGAGAGTATACAATTATTCTTAGTCTGTGTGCAGTCAGCAGGCCTTACTCGGTGGAGGGTTGAGTCTGACTGTGTCCCATCAGGCTCTCTGTTCCTGCTCTCAAATGTGGCAATGGGGGAGCTAAACTGTCCATGAGGTTCCCTTTTGACCTTCTGTTTTGAATTGTTAATGGGAAGATAGCTTTGCTTTACAAGCCTCAGCTGCCGCTCAGTGTCAGTCAAAGCATCAGCTGTGGGGAGGCTTTGAGAGATAGTGTATGTGTGGTGTGTGTTTGTGTGTGTGTGTGTGTGTGTGTGTGTGTGTGTGTGTGTGTGTGTGTGTGTGTGTGTGTGTGTGTGTGTGTGTGTGCCTGGGCGTCGTCTCTGCATGCATATGTACACCTGTGTAAATCGTCTGAAGGTCATTCATTCACACAGATTGATGAATATCTGAGAGGGATGAGGTAGAGGCTTGTCCCTCTTTTCTCCCCCTCTCTCATCCCCTCATTCCTCCCCTCCTCCCACTCCTCCTCCTCTCTCCATTCTGCCTCTGTCTCCTGAGATGCTGTGATAGGATGCTGTCTGCTTTGTAAATAAGGTCTGTCAGTAGAATTACATCTCAGAAATTGGATTTCTCTCTCCCTCTTCCTACCCCCTCCTCTCACTCTCTCTCTTGCACGCTTTTTACTCATTCGGTCTTTTGTAATTCTGAACCTTTGGTCCGTTCCTTATCCTACAACAGATTGATTGATTAGTAGATGCTTATTTATGCCAGGAGATGATTGGTTTGGGGCAGGGAAGAGGGGGGGTAGTGACAAAGAGAGAGAGAGAGAGAGAGAGAGAGAGAGAGAGACAGACAGACAGAAAAAGAGAGAGAGAGAGAAAGAGAGGGGGTAATGAGACATTTCAAGAAGGGAAAGACCGAATGAGAAAATGAGAGAAAGAGGGAGGGAGGGAAAGAAAAGGAGAGAGATAATCTGTGAGCAGGCTTCACTGGCATTCATTAAGGCTACTCACTGGAATGGTCTGGTCTGGCATGGCTTAATTGGGTGCTCCAAAGGCCTCTGGAATCAATTCCCTGGTGGTAGTGGTGGTTGTGTGTGTGTGTGTGTGTGTGTGTGTGTGTGTGTGTGTGTGTGTGTGCATGTGTACGTGTCCATGTGTGTGTGTGTGTGTGTGTGTGCGTGTGAGGTGGAGGTTACAGTGATAGGGGCCGTCCAGCCGAGCGAGGGAAGGGGGAAACAGATGGAATTAAAGTTGCGTCGCCTCAAGGTTGCGTCTCTCCTGGAATCAATTTGGGGACACAGAGGGAGGTAGGCAGCCAGGCTCTCTCTCTCTCTCTCTCTCTCTCTATTTCTCTCTCTCTGTCTGTCTCTCTGTCTGTCTCCAGTCACCCCCTCAACCCCTCTTCTATTTGACTCCTTCCATTCCCAGCTGAGACCTGCTGTGTGAGGCTCAGTGCTACCACTCAACCAGGTGGTCTGATGTTATTGCTGTATGCAGTATGCACACAATGTGCGCAAAAAATTAATTAATACAAACTAATCTCAATATTATGACTACACCTTACTTTGGTGCACATTCAAATCGTGTGTTATGGTCATGTTCATCAGTAGAAGAAGTTTTTGTTTATTTCTGGCAGGCTTTGCTGAGCTCAGGCCCTCTCTTCAATTTGTTAGGCATAATGCCAAACAATCAGTAATGGTAAGTGCCATGATTACTGACTGCAGTCTCGCTAAGCTGAGATATGTAGCTGCTGATTAAGAAAAGGACAATGGAGCTCCAGAGAGAACCTTGCTCTCAGAGCATCTATTTTAGCTACAGCAGGATGCCGTTTTAGTTTAATGTAAGTGTTCCAAAATATACAGCAGATTATTACAGCATAATCATAACATCATTTTACTTAGATTATTTTTCATTATGAATTATTACAATCTTAAATGCAATTTGGACCCACCTAATGAAAACAATAGGAATTGAGCAATTGATCAAATTGCCAAAGTGAAGTGCTTTCAATTTATTTATTGCAGTGTCCCTTTTATACCTAATACAGGCATATGAAAGCTTACAATGAAATAAAAATAAAATCCAAATCTTGTTTTGCATAAAGCAGAGTGGAACAAATGGTGGATATTACTTAATTTAAAAGGGATGATTAAGTCTAGCAGAGATGGTCTGGGTGCCCATATTTTGCTGTAATTAAGCCCCTTGCTCTCTGGAAATACCACTGTTGCCCCTAGAATGTTTTCTCTGCGTGGTGCACTATTTCTCAGAAACCACCACCAGCCCAAATGAATCTCTATTATTTAAATTAAATTAATGGATTAATTAATTAAATATTAATTAATGTATCTAAATTAATTGAAATACTGGCTATTGAAATTGCAGTGTTCAGTAGTGCAGGGAATCAAACGAATGTGTGTGCACGTGCAGCAGACAGAGCGCGACAGAGCTGGAAAGAGAGAGGTAGGGAAGTTTTTTTTCTAAGTTGTTTAGTTTCATCCTATTTAGAAAAAAAATCACCATAAACTAGTAGCCTATGTTTTAGTGAAGTGCTCATCAACATTCATGTGCTAGTTTTACCGCACCATGATGGGTATTTAATTATTAATCCGTGAGAGCCTGGTAGGCTAGTTCGTGGGCCTGCTTGTACACAGCCTTGTCCAAGCAGACAGACATAGGCCTAGGAAGAAGAACTAGACGCACTAGTGCTCATCATGCCAAACCGTGGGGCGATTAACAAGAGGACATGTCAAGTTGTCATCCAGTACAGGACAGTGGGACAACAAAATGCCTTGAAGGAAGTGGATAGAGCTTTAGCTATGGATTCTAAGGTCGGCAAATAAAGCCCTGCTGCTATTAGCATAACATTTCGCTTCTGCCTCGCACTCCATCACCCATTGGCTAT
Source organism: Alosa sapidissima (assembly GCF_018492685.1). Taxonomy (NCBI): domain Eukaryota; kingdom Metazoa; phylum Chordata; class Actinopteri; order Clupeiformes; family Clupeidae; genus Alosa; species Alosa sapidissima. Next base: position 25,113,000 of record NC_055963.1, read on the forward strand.
TTCTCTTTTTCGCTACAAATTAGTTGCTGTTTGTTAAGTGCTTAATTTATTTGAAGCTGTAGGAGGGTGTGCTCTGGGAGTCAGTAATTGGTTCCTCGGTGTAGTTATGCGAAACAGGAGCTCACTGCGCTGTGATTAAAAGCAGTTCAGATGTAATATGAATGCGCGCATAAATCAGGCTCGCCGGCGGTGCGCGTAATGAGAGACTAGGTGCTTGCTCACAGCAATTGCTTTCCGGACGCCGATGGCAGCGACCTCGGGCTTTGTCGCCATCGAATTTGTTGTTGTGTTCATTGCTCTTTTTTGCCTGAGTTGATAAGCCAGACTGTGCGTAAAGGAGACGTTAAGGAACCGCAGAGTCATTGGGCACTCACTAAAACCAGTGAAATGTAATGTGCAAAAACAAGAGTAATGAAAATTTAACAGAAAGCAACACTATGCTTTCAGACACATCTTAATATGACTGTATGTGAGGAATTATCAGCCTAAATCTGCAAACAGGAGATTTGCAAATTGACTGAGAATAGCTTCTTTCCAAAGGCTGTAACCTCTGTTCCTTCACTCCCAAAGAGCCCTCTTCATACACATGCAAAACAATTAGCAAATAATATCAATAACAAATTAATTCTTATTGTTAATATGCACATTATTCCCTATGCATATATTTCAAATGATGTATTTGTTTTTAATTATGTTGCGCTATTCACAAACAAAGCTGATGTTCATTGTTCTTTGCACAATAACAAAAAAAGATCTAATCTAATCTCATCTAATCCTTTTTTTGCAATCCAGCCAAAGTTGTCTAACAGTCATTAAAAACAGTCTTGAAAATAAAAAGTAAACTTCTCACTTTAGTATATTTTAGTGGATGTAACACCCCTTAAACTCTTCATGGAGTTGCTGAAAGAGAGAGAAAGAAAAAGAAAGAAAGAAAGAAAGAAAGACTGATAGAAAGGAACACTGGCAGTGCTTTGGAGGAGTGCACCTTACAGGATGCAGAGGAGAGGAGAAGGAGGAGAGGATTAAACGGTGGCAGCCTACTGCTGTGTCAGCGCCTCATCAGTAGAAGCGCCCCCCCCCCCCCCGGCCCTGGCTGTCAGTCAGGAGACAGGGAGTCTGTGGTTTCCCCTGTTTGCTGTCACTGAAGCTGTTGTGGGAGGTGCAGCCATCGTACACCATTGATTTACATTAGCACAAGAGCGTGGGGGTATTGGGGGGTGAGAGAGGAAGAGGAGGGAGGAGGAGGAGGAGTTGAGTGAGAGTGATGAAGGAAGAGAGAGAGAGAGAGTGAGAGATTGCATTGCTTGAAAGAGAGGTGGTGGTGGCAGCAACGTTGCATTTCCACACACTCGCTTCCTCCCATGCCGGCAAGCACAGGAGATGAGAAGCCAGGTTGTAAATATTGTATGGGGGAGTCGGGTTCCTCCCTATGATGGGGCTGCATGTTATACCTCCACTGCCCGAGTTTCCCCCCAGCGTGGAGGACTTTAGTAACCAAGATGAAACAATCTTCTGTAAAAGGGAGCAAAGAGAATGAGAGGATAGGAGCAGATAATGGAATAGGAGGATAAAATCAGGGATGGGGGGGGTTAAGGGAAGAAAGGGTGAAAGGGGGATGGCCTGTGATGAGGGGAAACCTGTGGAGGGATCCCCGGAGGGCCTCGAACCACTTTGATGTCCCTGCAATCAGTTGTGGAGGAGAAAGGCAGCAAAGGCTTCGATTAATAAAAGGCTCCAGCCTATGAGCAGGGCCACAACTAATAGGCATGATCTGGAGTATAGCAAGAGCAAGAGTGTGCATGTAATCACTCTACTGCAGGTATACCCAATCCACATCCTAGAGGTTTCATGTGCCTTTACGATACTGTAGCAATGAGTATAGCATCTACTCCTTAGACTTTTTATTTGAC
>NC_055963.1:25119909-25124909 GCF_018492685.1 Alosa sapidissima
GTGTTTATATGAGTGAATATCAAAAATTAGTCACTCACTAGCCCCGAGCCGTTTTTCTCACATGCATCCGTGTCGACACAAACTTCCATCTTGACTGACGGGCGGCATGTCTGTCAGCAGACACACGCTATTTTCATTCGACTTTTTGCTCTCGCCACTCCTGCTCCTGGCTGTCTTTTGGAGTGGTTAAAGGTGTTAGACAGCACTGCGGGGCTCTCTGGAGGCCAATCAGGGGTGTCACTCAAATGCCTCGGCCAGTGACGGACAGGTTTAATAGGGTCAAGCCGCACCCCGTGCTTGGGTCTGGCCATTTGGGGCGGTCGTGCTCCCGAAGTTTCTAGAGTCACCTAGAAAGAATGTATGTTTAAGCTCTGCAGTCCCACTGCAGCTCAGCAGCTAATCTTTTATTTTCAATGTGTGTGTATGTGTGTGTGTGTGTCTGTATGTGTGTGTGTCTGAGTGTGTGTGTGAGAGGTTATTTTTGGAAGAAATTTCATTAAAAATAGAACTTTCCTCAAGTGAGAGTTTGCGTGTTTCTGAGTATGTTTGTGTGTGTGCGTGTGTGTGTGTGTGCATATCTTTCCTCCCCTTCTCTCTCCCCCTCTCTTTCATCCACTCTCTCTCTCTCCCTCCCTCCCCCCCCTCTCTCTCCTCTTTGTATTTTTGTGCCTGTGTATCACAGAATAGCCCATGCTGTTGGGGGAACCTGCATTATTGTTTGTGCTCCTGTGAGATTAGTTGTCACACAATGCAGCGTTATCTCACATTATATATTACACCTCGCCTCGGCTAGGGAGGAGAACCGCTAACCTGCCGCATATAGTGCCATGCCATGGAACCACACAAGAGAGTGACCTGTCTGATAGCACAGTGTGTGCTATAAGACAGTGGATCATTTATGGGAGGGCTGTGTGTGTGTGTGTGTGTGTGTGTGTGTGTGTGTGTGTGTGTGTGTGTGTGTGTTTGGGGGTGTTGGGGGTGGACGGATTGGGTTGTTGCCGTAGGGACGTGTACAGATTTATTACCTGGGGTTCCATTTATCATTGTTGTGGAACAGCGCCGGGCAGCCGGGGGGGAAACAGGTCATCCATCACTCCTGTGGCCCATCGCCACGGTAACAATAACACGTACGGTATGACACAGGAGGATGGTGATCACCTTCATACGGAGCGCGTCCATGGATGAGACTGTGTGATACATGAGTGCGCTGCACATATACATTTACATATAACACACTCAGTCACTCCCTCTCTTTCTCACACACACACACACACACACACACACATATACACACAAACACACACACAATGATGCCTATTTGGTTTCTTTTGGGAAGATCAAGACAGAACACAGTCCTTTTATGGTGTTTGAATTGTAGTTAATTTCAGGACTTCAGGGCTTTATATGTTTATTCTTGAGTGAGTACACATAATCACAATCACAAGTGCTCTCCCTAGTTGAATGCGTACTTCCACCAACCATGTGTCATCAGTCACACTTTACACATCACCTTCTGTCACGAGAGTATCAACAATACATCAGAGTTGATGCAACACCCACACACACACACACACACACACACCCCTGACAGCTGATGCCCTGTCACCAGCCTCTCCACCACACATCTAGCAGACAGACTCACACAACACCAACACACAACACACTCACACTACACACACTGGAATACACAATATCCACACCCCCCCAGGCGCCACTTAGTCAGCGAGGACATTAAATGCTGTGGGCTGTAATATTGATGAAAGTATGGTGTGACACAGGCTGTGTGTAAACATGCTGATGTATGATCTGTGGAACACTTCTGTCGCATGGATACTGGGAAATCCTACGAGAATGATATTAGATGATATTAGATATTAGCTATTGGTGCTGTCATGTACTGTAAACAAATTGATAACTTTGCAACTTTGGAGATGCATGGCTTTCCTAATGCAAGTTGACCAGGCTGAAACAGCGTTGTGTGCTGTGAGCAGTGTAAGATGCTAGTGTAAACAAGGTGTTTTCGGTTTAGACCAGCGTCTACCCTCTCCCTGCTACACAGCAAAAATGTTGCTAAATGTTAAGTCACTTCCTGTCAGCACTGAAGCCCTTCAGAGCTCTGCTACCCCATGGCTTATGGTCCTTCCACACAGCAGACAGGCAACCCCTGGGCCTGCTGCTGCTGGCCCAGTCTTTAGGCTGTCTCTAGCTGTGTGTGTGTGTGTGTGTGTGTGTGTGTGTGTGTGTGTGTGTGTGTGTGTGTGTGTGTGTGTGTGCGTGTGTGTGTGTGCGTGTGTGTGTGTGTGTGTGTGTGTGTGTTTCATGGCTCCAGGTTCTTGTTTGTTGTTGGCGGAGGTGTGTTTATGAGTTCCCAGACTTCTCAGAGTTGTTTCAGTGTTTTTGAGCTCTTGAGCTCTCAGTTCCCTGGCCTGGAGACTAGTGTGTGACTGTGTGTGTATAAATAAATATATATATAAATATATGTGTGTGTGTGTGAGAGAGAGAGAGGGAGTAAGAGTAAGAAAGAGAGAGAGAGAGAGCGTGTGAAAGAGGTGTATTTTTGCAGGGGTGTATTTTTAGAGACGGGGATGAGGTCATCATGTCAAAGAGGTGGGGAGATGAAAGCAGGTGGGTGTTCTCTTGCAGAAAGGGAGAGAGAGAAGCAGGGGTGCTTTAGAGAAAGAGAGAGAGAGTGTATGCTTAACAGAAAGACATGGGGAGAGGGGGGGGGCGAGGGGGAGAGCAAGACCACAAGAGAGTGAGTGCTTCAGAGAAAGAGACAAAATGAGAGAAAGGTAGAGCGAGTACTTGACAGAGGGAAGGATAGTATAAGAGAGAGTGATTGAAAGAGAAGCGAGAGAGCATGCATGTGGGAGAGACAGACAGAGTGTGCTTGAGAGAGGTAGAGATAGAGAGCATGGGAGTGAGAGAGAAGTAGAGGTAGAGAGAGAACATGAGTGAGAGCGAACAGGTGATCTTGCTTCTTCCCTCTTTCTTGCCTGTGAGGAGGAGCAGCTGGCAGTGGACTTGAGTTCTTTGCCTGAGGCTCAGGTGGGCTCTGTGTGTGAGTCTCTCCGCGCGTCTCTCTGTGCCATAACCCCACATCCACGGTGGGGAGAGGAAAGAAGAGGAGAGTAGAAGAAGAAAGAAAACATCACTTCCTCTCATCCACTCCTCACCACAGCCATTTCTGCATCTTCTGGACTCTGGTCCGTATGTAGGTGGCCCGCATGCGTAGGTCAATTGCCTCGACAAAACTTTCCGTGATTAATGTGGCTGGATGAGAAAAAGAGAGGAGGCCTGAGAAGCGAGCAGGGAAGTAAGAGAAGGAGAGATTGTGAAAGAGAAAGAGAGAAAGAGATACGAGCTTACAGGGAGGCTACACCAGGCACATACCTGAAGCACTCGCACACGGAGCGTATGCTGCAACGATAAGCTTCCACTATAATCAATGGAACTGGCTACAGCAGACGAGACAGCAGCGCATACATAAAAAAAAGACCAGTCTTCTACAACTATTTTTACGCTCCGAAAATGGAATGCTTCAGTTGCGCACTCGGTTTTATTCCGAACGTAGACTCATTTGAGGCAGCAGCGTCCAGTGAGGGGTGTGATGGCCTTTGGAAGCTGAGGTTCCGGTGATGGAGTTAGTAACGATCGGCGTGATGAATAGAGAGATGTACATGGGTGTTAATGGAAGCACAGCATGGGGCTTGTGCTCGGGCGGTGGATGTTATTAATGAGAGCTATCTGCTGCAGGAAACACTATCTGTGCTAAGAAAAGACACAAAGCTGATTCCGCAGGCACGGCAGGTTAAGCACAGGGTAACCAAACCAAGTTAAAGGGATTGTATTTCATATGAAAGCATATGCTTCAACAAGGACCTGTAGTCTCTTAAATGGAGTGCCAAGTTTCTATTTGTGTCTGTAGTGCTTCACTATACCCTCACCATACATTCATACCAACAAATTATTCACACTAACCAAATATATTCAAAATCACTCAATGAATGCTAGCCCATTTTTCCTGTATATTTGTGGTTTGCTAGTGTCATACACTCATTCCCTTTACCCATCAGCGTTTCAAAGCGTAACATGCAGAGTCTTTTCTGCTCTGACCTTTCAGTTTTTTAGTCAAATATTCATGCAGCAGGTCTACGTGAACGGTTATATAACTCATCAGCCACTCCACTCTGATGCACGTGGGCTAGCAGTGATTGCACCGCCTGATAGCATCCGTTCCTGACGCCCATTTCTCACCAGACGGTAGTGCCTTATTTATGGAGGGATAAATCCTCTGGACAGACGACCACAGCCTCGCTCCAGCAGCCAGAAACCATGTGGGAGGGGTGTGGATGGAGTGTCAGATCAGCTGGGATCTGTCAGCAACCCACCCCCAAGCCCACCACCCCCCCGGACTTCCGCCTTAAATAAATAAACCCAATGAAAAGCCAGCGCTTTGTTATCATGTGCTGTATCTACTATGGCATTCTGATGGATTGGGCTGTCATGTGATGAGGGAGGAGGGGCTGTCCATGGGGGAAGCATGTGTGTGTGTGTGCGTGTGTGTGTGTGTGTGTGTGTGTGCTGAGTTGTTCGGGCCTAGCAGTGTGTGTGTGTGTGTGTGTGTGTGTGTGTGTGTGTGTGTGTGTGTGTGTGTGTGTGTGTGTGTGTGAAGGTAGACGTTTGATGATAATGCCTATTCCCTTCCCAAACACACACACACACACACCCACACCCATAATTCATCATTTTACATTTACAATTTTTACATGTTACATTTACATTTACATTTTACATCACCCCCACGGAAAACGTGTTTTGAGTTTCGGGTTGAAGAAATGGAAAGGGAGAGAGATGATGGTTAGAGGAAAGAGGACAATAGAGGAAAAAGGAGAAGAGGGTGATGAGGAGTGATAAGAGGAGAGAAGACAGGAGCAGGTGTGTGTGTGTGTGTGTTGAGGGATTGAGGAGCGCAGATGCTGTTGGGCATGTATGCTGTC
>NC_055963.1:25132409-25149909 GCF_018492685.1 Alosa sapidissima
GTATTTCACAAAACGTAGATAAGGGATTAAGCTGGGATTTTTTGGTTATCCTGGATGAATTTAGCCTTGACTTGGTTTCACAAAAGAGATGGGACATAAATTACCATGGGGATTTATTCTCTGCACCTAGCCTGGACCCGACCAGGCTAACAGCCAAGCTAAGTTAATTCTAATGGTAATTATGTTGTCTTATTGGTTCAGCTAGCTGTCATTCACATCAGACCTCTGTGCTAATTTTTAAGGAGCTTTATTCCATTTATAAACTATTTGCTAAATGTATTTGCTCGCAAAACAAAACAGATTGTCTGCCTACTACCATATAGTTATTATTTTAATTGTGATAACCTTATAATTATTAACATAGGCCTAGGTACTTATTGTCATAGTTCGAATTACAGGCGATACTGGGGGGTACTATACCCCCCAATGAAGACCCAGTACCCCCCAAAGAGACAGAAATATCAGTTTTGGGGGGGGTCAGATAATGTTTCTGATATTGTGAAAAAATATCATTACAGTTACAATACAAGTCAACTCCTGTTTTCACTGTAGGAACATTTCAATGTAAAGCGATTTCAGAAACCCCTATTGTGGACCGTACCATTTTTAACCACCATGGCGCTAGAAGCAACTGAGCAAGTGTCAACATTGAATGACAAAACACTAGGTAAATTCCTCCAGTAGGCTAAATTCGGTTTGCTGCTGACGTGCATGGGTAAATGTAAGTTGCCAACTGACCTCTAGCTTGTTGAAAATGTGTTATTTTACAACCTTCATTTATAAACGTGTTTGTTCTTTCATAGCTCACGTCACCTCTTCATACATTGAATTACTGGCTACTTACCTGCTACTTACTTACCCACTGAGGCTAGTAAAGTGGACCTTGGTTAGTTACCAAGGTTAATTAGCAAGGTAATTCTCTATTTAAATAAACCGTTTTTATATTACCGGTAGGCCTATGCACAAGAGGGTCTGATGTAGCTAAGCCTACATAATATCAGTGAAACCTGTGGAAACATAAAAAGACCCAAGTAGCCTAGGCTAAGTATGTGCTAGTATTTGAATTTGTTTTTAATTGGTTGGTATTGTTTTTACAATCTATTATTTCCTATTTTTAGTTTGATAAATGTAGTTTCATCTGAGAACCCTGATACTATCTTAATGAAACTATTTTCTATCTACAAACAATAACATTAAAAGTGTAAGTGCAGTTAGGTTTTATACACTGTTCATGTGTTAAGGAAAGGGGTACCCAACAGACAGGAGAGGCACAGGATAAAAGCCGTGAGCAGGCCGCAGGGAGACGACACGATGAGGGCAGAGGGCAGAGTTGATCTCTTTTGGATATACAGTATAAAAACGATGAGATATTCTGTAGCCTACTGATTATCAGTTTGTCGCATGTTTAGACCTTGTATGTGTGTTGCACATGTTGCACTTGGCGATCACGGTGGGGATTGATATGGTAGTGGACCATGATGGTCAGAAGAAGTGAAGGAGCAGTACCCCCCAATTATGGTGGGGTAATTCACACTCTGCTTATTGTTTGCTTATTTTGATAGACGTTTGATTAGGGATGGGCAAAGCGAGGCTTTATGAAACACTGAAACGTTTGAAGCAATTGTGCCGAATTGTTCCGAAGCTTTGAAACAATTCCGACACCTCAGAGCTGTTTAGGGTGAAACAAATCTGTCAAATGCTTCGTATTAGAGATGCAGTCTTTAAAGTTCGTGGCTCGCTGTGTTACCCGTGTTCAGTCTTTGTCAAAAGCTAAGCAGCATGCCCTTGGTCAATTACTGGATGGGAGACCACATGAAGTCACAATAAAGGGAGTCTTATTGCTGCCACTATGTGTTCTCTAAATCACTTTCTTCTTATAAAAACTCTCGATTTTTGACCATTCTGAGAGTTTAGTTGAAACTGTGTGGTTAATGGTGAAGTAAGAAAACATAAACAGATACGATCTGAAACAATACCTTACAAATCAAACGGGGATCGAACCACATTTGAGCAGCCTGGGCTACCGTGCAAAAAACACCCTCACTAACCACTACACCATCATGGTTAAGCTACACTGTTAATTGAACGCGCGGGCACGCCTGCCGACACTGGTGAAATGCACCGAAGGTTCACTTAATTTTGGTCACATGACATGGGGATTTTGAACGATGTTTCGAAGCAGTGGTCACATGACATGGCTGTTTTGAACCACGTTTCGAAGCAGTGTTTCGAAACACTTGTGCTTAGAAGCCTCAACACTGATTCGAGACGTCGGTTTCGAAAGTCACACCCCTACGTTTGATGAATAGCCTACTGTAGTTGATTGGAAGGAAGTGGAGGGGCAAGTTCTCGAAGGTATTTTCAACTATAATATTAGGTAACCTATATCATACTATGTGCATCTTTGCAGTGGCAAGCGCTTTCTTAATGACGTTGCGTGCAGAGACAAGGAAGCACTTGTGGGTGTATATATGTAAATTTGCATTCAGTTGGTCTACCACGCCTACTCTTGCTGTTTTACAGAAGTAGCCATGATTCCCCATTCCAAAAAGGACAACTTTACTTCATTGTTAGTCTATATCAAAAGCGGTGGTTCACTTTGTGTGAATGATGCTATTTTCCGCGTCTTTTTTATTCCAACCTAGCCTGGGTGTTCCCATGCTGCCTTGCGCGCGATTTAATTCACACTGCTAAGGCAGCCTGGAGACCATGGAGCAAATTTTCGCCTGAGATAGGGAACCAATCACAGAACAGGGGGGAAAGCAAGATGATGATGAGCTATGCACAGACGCATTTGATAGACATCCGTGGCACCCAATAAACGGATCTGGGCATTTTTTTCAAATACAAGAAAATGAACGTGGGCACTTTGGAGCAGAAACGAGAACGCGCACACATCCTGAATTACTTACACCTGGCTTGACATAGTCACTCCTACTCATCCTGGATTGGCATTAGTAAAACGAGTTGAACTAGGATGACCAGACAAAGCTATGTCAAACCTCGCTTTATCACTTATCTTGGATGTCTTAATTCTGCCTTTGTGAAATACCCTCTGGAAAGATGCAGACATCACGGAGCTACTGTCCATGAGGGCATACAACATTTTGATAGAACACATGAAGGGAACGACAAGAGACACGTTGTAGCCTACAACTGCATGGCAAAGCCAAACGAATTCAAAAGACTGAATCATCATAAGCAGAAGGCGCTGAAAAGGCAGTAGCCTACAGCGACGTCGTTGACAACAATAACAGGAGTATTTAATAAATTGTTAGCCAACACGGTCGGTTTTCTGTTCATTGATAGCCTTCTCATGACCTCACTGCTGAGCTCGCTGATATTTGTTGAGCATAAATATGCCTAGAGAAAATGAAAACTAAGAAAACCCAACTTTGTTCCAAGCTCCTTACGTAAATGCAATAGACACATGGGGAGAGGGAGAGGATGCTTTTGGAAAAAATAAACCATGAAAAAACGAACCACTTCACTGTTATGTTAGTATTTTGTTTGTTGCTTAAAAACGTTGTATATGATGGCCTTGAAGTCTTGAGTTAGCCTACTGAATTGGCTGGTACCATAAAGTTCATGCATGCTCTCTCTCTCTCCAACGCAAACCAGATTTGGGGTTCCATAGCCAAGTAATTCTGCTACACGGGGCTCTCAAGTGTCACGCATTGAGCGTGACAGTCACTCATTTCAGTCTTTTGTCACGCTCTCCCGCCACACATTGTATTTCTCACGCAGAAAAACTATTTATATATTTAATATGCTGCGGCAGCGCCCAAAATGTCTCTGGCCGCGCCGCTCTCACTATGGAACCGGCAGGAATCAAGCGCGTCTCCCCTGGAGTTGAGCCTGCCACTTATCAGCCATTAGCCAATCAAAAATAACGAGAGGGGCTACACAATAGCCAATCGGAAAATAACTGTATTGCATCTGGGTAAGATTTAACGCAACAACCAATGAAAAACGCGTATCCTGGAATTGTTGAACGTGAACCTGTTACCTACTTCTTCCAAGTTTCGTTCTCCTTGGAGCTTCGAGCATCAGTTCATGGTTTCAGCACAGAGTAAGTAATCTTTTAATGTTACAACAAATCCACAACTTGTTTGACACAAACAATGACAACGTGACTGCTGCTATAGAGAATGTTTCCCAGATAATTAGCATCAGTTGTTCATGACTGTCTGTAACTTAGCCAACAGTTTCACAGCCTGTTCATTGACAACATTTGCTCAGAACAAGTAGCCTATGCCTAGTCATACTTTCGTTCACACGATGACTGACATATTGTCGCATTCTAAACATCTCTGTCTCCAAATAGGCTTAATCATTTTATTAGCACTAAACAAATTAAAGTGTATTGCATAGCCTATTGTTATAGGTCACTTTTAAAATCACGTCATATTATATAATTATATCCTGGCCATGGATGCATTAATCATTGCATCTGTATTCAAAAATGTCGGGTAAAAAGCAATTAAACATCCTCTCATTCACCCTGAGAGGAAAGCTCCCTAAAAGGTCCAGGTTAGTGGATGCTCAGAGGTGGTGAAAAGGCCCATTATTGAATTGTCAGTGCCATGTGTCAAATCATTTCTTTTGCAAATCTGAGCAATTATAAATTATACTTTTGCCCCATTTTGACTTAGGAGGGCATTGCTCCTACATACTTTAGCCAATAATCAAACGTCTGCTCTCTTTTGGAAAGCTGAGACACTGTTGGAAAACTATTAGAATAACTGTGTGATGTACTGTCACAAAGTTACAAAGGCTAGATTATTCTATTATTTTTCTACCGGATAACAAGCATCTTTGAACTGACCACATTTCAGCCCTCTAGGTCTTGACTTGATATGACTTGAGTCCTAGCATTAGGTTTTGTCATGCTGTGTGCAAAAGTAGATCAATATAGAATGACAACATGAGTACTTTAGACCATTATTTGCCAAGGTATGCTCATGCATTTTGTAAAATGCCCTATGAAAACTCCCCATAGGACTTTGGGTTATCCAAAACGCATACTGGCAATCAAATGCTTACTGCATATGAACCCCACATAAGCATAATCTTGGAGTTGCGCTAGTTGAGCGCTCTAACCAAGTGACCTATAACAATAGGCTATGCAATACACTACAATTTGTTTAGTGCTAATAAAATGATTAAGCCTATTTGGAGAGAGAGATGTTTAGAATGTGACAATATGTCAGTCATCGTGTGAACGAAAGCGCTCTACAAATACAGTAGGTCAATTTCAAGTGCGCACTTACGTGACTACTTCAAGTATTAGCCTACGCACAATAGATTTTTCTTCTTTAGCCTTCATAATGCATACACTTTGTAAACAAACAGCAGCTGTGACAGGCAGCGGCCGCATATATTCTGCATCATATCTCACATCTTGTGAACTCTACAAGCCCCCACCCCTCACTCGACAACCACACGGAGATTCTGTAATGTGCGTGTATGTCGTTCACACATAGGTACTGTATAAGGTCAGTATAAGGTCCGCAGGTTAGCATTATATCTGAATCATCCGAAGGGTAGGACCTCCGTTTGACAAACCTCCGCATATACTCCGGAGGTTATATCTGAAAGCGCTTACTGAGTGTATGTGGGCCAAATGCATAGAATAATCAACGTTTGAACATAGAACGTCATTGTTTGTGCTGGTTGCTGTGGATAAACCCTTCATTTTGTCTGATCTTGTTTGTGACCTTGTACTACAGTTGAGCAAGCATACTTCTGGGTGGAAATGCAGTGTAGTTTGTTTTGTTGCTCTCAGCATGGGGGATTGGGCAGTAAATCCAGAATAAAGCTGACATTTGGATTGACATTTTACTTTTTTCTACCTGGATGAAACACAGCTTTTGTTTGTGTGTGTGTGTGTGTGTGTGTGTGTGTGTGTGTGTGTGTGTGTGTGTGTGTGTGTGTGTGTGTGTGTCAAAAAGAGGTTGTAAGGGGGGTTGAAGAGGGCTGAAGTGGGTCTTTGTGCTAGTGTGCAATTCTGTATGGGGTGTCTGTGTGTGTTGAGCTTTTAGCTATTGTACACTGATGAACCTCCACTGATATTGAACATAGGAGTGGATATTCATTTGCACTGCCTAAACCCACTGTAACCCAAACCCCTACTGCTACCACTCATGAGTCTTCATTCTGCCTTTGGGAGAAAAAAGGGTAGAAAGGGCTCTTTGGTTCCACAGGGGCCACCAAACACAGGCATTGCACCATTTCATAAAAATTCATTTGATTGAATAGTAAATGAACTGTGGATAGAGGGGCAGGAGAAAGAAAGAGAGATGCCAAGCTAGTCATGAAACCACAGCCGTTGTGAAGTGGTCCCATGTGTTTGAGTTCAGATTTGTAGTTTTTTATTGCGTTGGAGGGCTGCAGTCAAGCTTGGCTCCCTCTCTCCCTGTCTGTGGTCATTTTATGCCTTCTTCATCACACACACACACACACACACACACACACATTTGAAAATGCACACACACATACAGATAGATACACACAAAAACACTCTTTCTCAAGCGCACACACACACACACACACACACACACACACACACACACACACACACACGCGCAAACCACTCTCTCCTTTTTCCCCAGAGAGGAGAACCAGTGCGTTGCGGCCTTGGCACACCGCACAGATTTACGGGCCTGCTGGGATCTCCGGCCAATCACCATGTGTATCTCATCGCCATGGTGCTGTCAGCACATGAGCAGCAAGGGGGCAGAGTGCAGCTGCACTGTATCGTTTTTTTTTTTTTTTTTAAGAAATAAATATCTAAAACAAAGAAATAAATCCAGAAATAACAGCCGCTTTTATTAATGCAGGAACAAAATGGTGTGTCAAGGGGGGTGATGGCAAGGGCCAGGCATGGGTGAAGTTACTGGGGGCCGGTGTTTCATAAAAAGTCTGGCGCCCCGGATTGTTTCAAGGTTGGGAATGGGCTGGATGGGGGTAGATGGTGTATGTGTGTGGGGGGGGGGGGCATGTCTGATGGATGAGCTCAGAGGCTTTTGAGGGGGTGGAGGCTGGTGGGGGGTGAGAGGGCTGTGGGATGACAGGAGCAGGGGATGGAGGTGGGAGGAGAAGGTATTGTCTAGCTGTTCCAGGAGTGAAATGGAGCGTGTAGCGTTTTGGTGCCGCGCTGTGACCAAATGTCCCAAAAAAAAAGAGAGGGGGAAAAAACCCCCTCAGATCACACATCACAGGGCCTTGAGTGTCCGTGAGACGATCAGTCAATCCTGTCCACCGCTCTGTGAAAAAGACCACCAGCCAGCCAGCGCACCCCACCGACTCGCCTCTGCTCCTCACATCAGCCATCCCTCCATTTGTCTTCCTCGATCCCCCTCTCCAGGCACTCCTCCTATCACCTCCTCTTTTCTTCTCTTCTCCTCTCTTCTCATCTCTTCTCTTCTTATCTGCCAGATGTAGACACTATAAACACCTTTCTGCCTTTTGGCTTTTTTGTAAAGGACTCTTGTTTTTTTGTCAGCATGTTTTCTCTCAATTGTGAGATTTTGGATGGTCAGCAAGCCTCCCTTTGTCCACAAGATATACATGTTTTTCTTGCTTTGATTCTGATAGGCATGGGTCTGCAGCCGGAAACCACTGCCTAAGGTGACTCATTCAAAAGCTCCATTCTCTACCTGATATGACATAAATAATTAAGTCCTGTATTCCAAAGCTACATGTAACGGAGCAATACAATCAGTTCAGCAGGGAAAAGACATGGTATTCCATAGGAACATTTTACGTGAGTCCTCTATCATAAAAGCAGCATAAACATCAAAGGCATGAAGCTTAACAGCATAAACATCATAAATGATGCAGTACTCTGTCATAAGTTATCATGACAGCATCATGATTCAGGAGAGATTACAACTATGTCATGCTTCCATCACCAATAATACAGACATTTAGTGCTTAGTACTTGTTGTTATGCATGTGGTTGTTGTATCGGACCGTGACAACACATATAACAATTACAGATAATAACATATTGCTGTGTATATCATTGTACACTGTAGACTATGACACTATGACAGATGACAAGAATAAGGAATGTATCATCATTACGTGTTTAGAATAGGGGTTCTTGGTCTTATGCCACAGGATTTGTAGAAAGTGTCAGAGCGTCAGATAATGCCACGTCTAAAACTCAAGCACCCTGACATTTGAGGGCCACTTGAGTTTACATTGAAGCACTGAATCCTTGTCCTTGCTGGAGTCAGCCATTTTCAGAGGACGACGGGTCATTTGTTAGCCTGTCTTAGCACAAACCAAATGAGTGTGAACATTGTTGAAGTCCATTACAGAAGTCCCAGGCTTCACTGAGCTCTCCAAAGAGATTGGATCTCTCTCTCTCTCTCTCTCTCTCTCTCTCTCCCTCTCTCCTTCTTTCTTCATTTTCCTCTTCTCTTCCTCTCCCCTTGGCTTCACTGCCAGCATTCACACTCCCCTCTGGTGTTCCTGTTGCAGCGTTAAAAAAAAAACATTGCTCCTGAAATTGCCCATATGACACACACTTCCTGGAAGGCTATTCATTCAGCACAAACATTTCCGTTGGACCATCACCTGTGTTGTGGCGGCTATTGTTTTATTGTACCTGTATACATGAAGGCAGTTGAGTGTTACACCTAGTGAATGAGTATGTTAAAATATGATAATATAGGATTTATGCGTGTGTCAAAGTTGAATAAAGAGTTGCCCTGTTGGGCATAAACAAAACATTTAGTGTCAGAGTGAACACGAAAGGAGCAGAATATAGCAGAAATGCCATTACTAACGCTCCATTGGAAATAAATGCGCTGGCTGAAGAGTCTTCTGTGACATAGTCCATTAGCTTTGTTGGGCCTGCAAGTGATAGCAATAATTTTACGGTTAAAATTAATTTAATTTCTAGACTAGTTTCCGTTATCCATGTGGCCCTTCTTGGTTTAAAACAAAGACACCCTCCCCTCCCCCAATGAAATGCTAATGTGGTGGTTCAAGGCCTATCGGGTACACAGGACAAAGGATGTTACCTTGATATAATGTATCCATGTGTCGTGAAATGTAAATGTATTGATGTTCGGTATCATTGTGATAGTCTCAGTACAAGGATTGTAATGATTTGATTGTGAGAATGTTTGGAACAATCTATAAGTGATATTTCTGATATATAAGATATCTCTCCTCATGCTATTCAGATAGGTGTGAAGTGGGTGTGAGTAGGTGTGTCTGATGCCAACTGGAGAACCAACCATGTGGGCTTGTTTTGGCGCCATTTTCTTCTTTGTTTAAAGCATTTAAAAGTAACTAAACTGCAATGTTTGTCAGATTTGGATCTTAGACTTGGACTTAGACTAAGACTAAGACTAAGGATGTAGAACGGAAGAGAGGAGAAGTTGGCTACAGGCCAACCTAGGCCTACATAGACCATAGACCATTTTTTTGTACCCTCTCTGCTTGAAACAGAATAAACTTGATTCCTGAGTTTTTCCTGAAGTTCGCCAGTCTAAGATTAATATTAAGTAATTATTCACCACAATTACTTTCACAAGAAAGGCGGAAAAGAAAGCTGTGTGAAATGCTCACGCCCTCTCTCGGCCTCTTACTCATAACTCTGTTTAGACAAGCTGTTGAACGTGTCCCTAATTGTGAGCTCAGGTAGTCATCAGTAGTGAGCAAATTAGCCTGCTTCAAAGGCCCAGGAGCGAAGGGTAATAAGTGTAATTGGGGAGCTGGCTGTACTTGTGTGTCTTCTTTGTGCTGCTCGTCCAGGATTGTGTCAGAGACATTATGACTGTCAACATGGAACCTGCCCTGCAGACAGCATGGACGGGGAGGGAGTGGAGGGGAGTGGGATGGAAAGACAAGAGAGGAGGTGGGTGGGGGAGGAGGGGGGGAGATCTTTTAATCCCTTTAGTATCTAACCTGCCTGGGGTTTCGATGTCTCCTTGGTGTCTGGAATGTAGGTGTGGTCTTTACTTTTCACGTTTTTCTTTGATTAACTTTCCGTTCTCTCTCTCTCTCTCTCTCTCTCTCCCTCTCTCTCTCTCTCTTTATCTCTCAGGCCTTTTCTCTTATCCTCATTTCAGCACAGGGAAAAGTGTCACATTAAGGCAGCGAAGGGGGCTTTTTAATCGCTGCCTGCCTTTGTCATTTTCACGCAGCAAACAAGGCCCGCAGAAGGGAAGAAGCAGTGTTTCGGCACGCCACTCACATCTCTGGCCGAGGGGGAAGTAGAGGAGACATTGAGATATCATTAATTTCCTGTCAGTGAGGCTACAGTGCTCTGTGCCAGTGTGCATATTTATCTACCATCTATTTGAATATTGCATATTTGATTTGTTTCTTTGGAGAATGGGGCCTGACGCAGCGTGTGATTTGAGAGAGGAGAGCGTACAGGGGATGGGGATGCTGGGAAATCAGTGAGAGATAAAGAAATATGCGATAGAGGAGAGAGAGAGAGAGAGAGGGAGAGAGAGAGAAAGAGAGCAAGAACAGGAGAGAGAGTAAGAAAGAGAGTCTGTAAGAGAGAGAGCAGGAGAGACAGAGAGAGAGAAGGAGAAAGAGAGAGAGAGAGTTAATAAAAATGTCCTTGTTGTGGCCTCGGGTGGTATTTCTGCTCCTTTGAAAAGTATGCCACTGTGGCCTAGTGTGCAAAGAGGAGTGAGGAAGGTAAACAAACCCATTAAGGTCCAGCCAGAGGATGTGCTATTTTCTCCATCCCGATCTTATCGCTGACACTTTTTCTCTCATAACCTCTGTCCTTATATCCTGTAGCAAGTCTGGCAACAAAAAAATACAAGGAAGAAACAGAGAGGAGGTGGGGAGGATGAGGGGGGGGGGGGGGTGTATAACAGTCATTGAGTTAATTTGGAGGATTCAGTGTTAATCCCCCAATTGGTGATTTCTCTTTGGGAAGGAAAAAAAAAAGATTTAACATCAGACAAGTGAGCTGACACTGCCTTTAACTCCTCTGTTTTCTTCACATTCTCCTATACGCTAGTTCTCCATACAAAGACACCATCTCCATGTTCCCCGATAAATTACTTTTTTTCCATGAGGTGACAGTATGACAAGATTTCTCTAGTGATTTCTCATCTGCCCTCTTATTGTCTCTGTTGATAGAAATCCTTTCCAGGCTCGCTCAGTCATTCTCACCCATAGAATGAACTCCTGTTCCAATTTATCGCCAAAATAAATGTGTCTGTTTCGCAATTTAGTATAGCTATTGGATCCATCAGTGTTTGTCGTGACATGTTTAGTACTACCAACGCTACCCATTTTCCATGTTTTGCGCTAGGTTATTCTCAGCCAATTCACCTCCACACACACACACACACACACACACACACACACACACACAGAACTCCCTCTACTCCCCCATCTGTAAGTACACTACAGGAAGGGACACCTGTTTGTGTGACAGATTAGCCATGAGAATTACTGGGCCATTGTGGGGTTGTAAACAAGCATAGCCCCTCTGTGCCAGAGTAAATCCCCGGTCACAGGCCACAAATCACAGGGGATTCTCGTCTCCAGTCCTTGGTGGCACAATGGCACTGTGCTAGAAGGCATCCTATTGTTCTTGTAAGTAGCTAGATTTTTTGTTGAGAGCAACGCATGTGCAAAGGAATGTGCTCCTGCTGAAACCAAGGTTTGTGTTCGCTGGGTGTAACTCCTCATTTTAAAGATGTTTTTGAAAATGTTGAAATGTGGTTATGATTGTAGCTCTATGTTTTTATGATTTCCAAAGAATCCTGGATCTGCAAGGCCACAAGCTTGGTTCCCAAGGATGGCAGACCACAATAAAATAACATTAGTAAAAAACAATGTGATAATAATAAGATTCCTAGGAAACAAAACCATCTCCAAACTAAACATGTTTCAACTGTGTGATTGTAACTGATTGTTATTCCAGATTAAAACATAAAATGCTAGATGCGGTGTACCCACCACAGAACAAACAGCTGTGCTTTCCCGAAGCTCTTAGTGGAGTGTGTGTGGGAGGAGGTGTGTGTGGCAACCTGCTCTCAGGAGAGGTGTTGCCCTGGAGCAGGAGTCTTGTTTGTGCAGGCAGGTGAGCTGCCACCCTCACCGAGGTACCTCAGGGACCCTTCCTCAGGGCATTGGCTATTTGTTTTTGACAGCAGTGTGTTTATGTGTGTGTGTGTGTGTGCATGTGTGTGTGTGTGTGTTGGTATGTGTGTGGATTTAGGTGGGAGGGGGTTGAAGGTGCCCTTTTTTCGGGGACGGTAGGCTTCAAGAGGCAGATAAGAATGGGAACAAGACGTCACTGGCATCCCAGAGAGGCCTGCATGCCTCGCGGGGAAAGGCAGCTGAGACGAGGACAACCGGCGCAGGAAATCCCTCAGAGAGCCAAACCAAACAGCACAAACTGCAGCGCTTAGCAGCACAAACACACTTCACTGATGAAACGAGACTGGGAGAAACCACGCTCCTCTTCCCCTTCCGCCCCCTTCCAGTCCCAGCCCTGCGCAGTTACACTCTCCACGTCAGCATGCGCTGACCTCTCTAAACCACTTTCCCAAAACACACATGTACACTCATATATATATACACACACACACACACACACACACACACACACACACACACACACATAAACACATAAACACATATCCGGCGTGCACACACATACACACACACACACACACACACACACACACACACACAGACACACACATAAACACATATCCGGCGTGCACACACATACACACACACACACACACATCCACACACACACACACACAGACACACACATAAACACATATCCGGCGTGCACACACATACACACACACACACACACATCCACACACACATACACAGACACACACATAAACACATATCCGGCGTACACACACACACACACATACACACACACAACACCATTTTCCATCCCACGTGGCTACCCACTCACCCACTTAATTTCAACCTCTGGTCACTTCTACCATGCCGTCCACAGCACTTCCTCTGGCTCTGCCCACTTAAATGCTGCTCTCATAGTCTAAATACATGTCAGTGTATTCATTTAATTGCTTTCCAAAGGCTTTCAGTGTATAGTAATGCTTCATCTTTATATAAATAACCCCCAGAGATTTTAATCAGAGATGATGCTGGCTCTCTTACGTCTTTGTATATATACCCACCACAGGTGATGCTGTCTGTGTGTATAGAGATGTTTAAAATTGATTAGCCTTTGACTAGAAATGCTGTAGGCGAAATACCTCTGCACTCAGCATGGCCTTTTCCAAGAAAAGTATGCTGAGTGTGCATACTTAATCATTGCAATGCCAGTTCTGTCGGTTCAGTCGGTACTCAGTGCTTTGCTAAGACTTCACTGTAGCGTTCTGTTCTGTTAATGGTGGCGGTGTGCAGCTCATGCTTAACCAAAAGCTCTCACTTTCCCATGCCAGTTACCAAGGCGTCACAGATATGCGGATAAAAAAAGAAAAAGTGAAATGCTAAAGAGTGCAATGCCGGAGGAGAAGCCGCAATTGAATTGGCAGAGAGGCCGTGTATTTCTCAATCACATGGTACGCTGCACGTTGATAATAATTAATGAGCCTTTTCAGCACACCAGCAATGAATGAGTTCGCCAAGCCCTCATAGTTGTTACGTTTAGTCTTGTTCCCCCTCAGTGAATTATTTCTCATTGGCGTGTCGACAAGCTTGTGGAATTCCCATTAGAAATGCGCAGTGGAATGCGGTGATCCGTTCTGTGCATGTCGGCATGCTCCCAGTAACTTCTGTCAGAGCGTGCTCGGTGGTGAATGTGTACTTAGCGTGCTTTTCATGTTTGGGGGTGGCAGGGTTGTCAACCAATTGGGTTCTGTTGTTTGTCTGACATCTATGTTTAAAGGCAGCGCTTCCTCTCAGAACTCCCAGGCTTTCTCCTGAGGCCCTGGCACCTTTTTGGTTCCCGTCCAATCAGCAGAGCCGTGGAGCCAGGACGCCTTGGCTCTCGTCCAATGGCTTTTGCCCTTGAGGCTCTTCCTCTACCAGGTCGCTCTTGCTCCAGGGAGGCTGTGTGAATTCTTTTCAAGTCATTTATCAGGAGACTGACTGCCTCTAAGTATGGCGATGAAAACACGCGCTCTCATCATCTCGCTCCCCCTCGTCTGCTTACCCCTGCAAGCCACTCCTTATGCAGTCCATCCCCTGTGGCTTGGGGTGAGCAGGAGATCGATATTCCTCCTCTTCTCTGGTTATCCCTCAACTTTCCCCCCTCACTTTTCTATTTCGTGTTTTCTTTCCTCCTTATACTCTCTCTCTGTCTCTCTTTGTCTCTCTCTCTCTCTCTCTCTCTCTCTCTCTCTCTCTCTCTCTCTCTCTCTCTCTCTCTCCCTCGCTAGGTTTGAACATTTTCTAAAGGCTTGCTGAAGCTTGCTCAAGGAGTCTCCAGTTAAAAGATCCTCAATGTCGATATGTATCCCACACACACCCCAACCTCTCTCTCTCTCTCACCATCCGAAGTGCTGCATCAGGAAGCAGTCATCATCAATGAAGTACTTTAAAAGATTCCCTCTGCGGGAGAAAAGCTGCTCCTGAGTTTCTGACTGAGTGCTTTTCAAAAAGAGAAAAACAACTGCAAGAGAAATAGGAATTGAAACAATAGAAAAATATACACATTATACAGTCTCATGTCAGACTCAGATAATCAGCCACAATTGGCATTTGGACCGCAATAATAATAATAATTATAATAAAGTATGACATTGCAGAACATTGCAGGAACTGTGTACACGATCAAAAATGTACTATTGCAGGGACAAAAGGCTCATTTCCTTTAAAACCTTGTTAAGGTGTTAGGTAACCAGATAAACTGGCCTTGGTGGTTTCTGATGCTGTATGACACACTGCTGAAAACATATTAGTTCATACATGAAAGTGGTGCATTAGGTACTTAATTGTTTATTATTTCAGAAATGCAGACACATAGATGCAAATGAAAGTGTTAGACATTTTCCCTGAAGAAGTTATTTCATGATTTGTGCATTGGATTGATGACATACTGTAGTCCCTGCAGTTTAGTTTAAACAAATTTACTCTTGATGCAGTGGAGAGGGTGTGTGTGTATATGTGTGTGTGTGTGTGTGTGTGTTGGGGGGGGGGGACTAGAGGAGGAGAGAGGTCATCAAGACACTGAGTGTGGCTACAACCTATTTTAAGTTTCCTCATTGGGAAAAGAAAACAACCTTGAGCTGGAGAATCAGCCACAGTCTTCTTGCAACAAACACTCCTCCCCCACCCCCCACACACACGCACACACACACACACACACACACACGCACACACACACAGACACACACACAGATGCACACACACACAAATAGGAGGTGTCAGAGCGGACACCCAGAGACGAACCAGGTCATTACGGAATCCAGGCCTCACAGGTGAGGGATTGGTTTCGCCCCCCAGACGCCCAGTCTGATTGGGCCTGCTTCATTATTTATGGGGCAGCAAGGCTAGGCCACAGGGCTTCCAGCCAGGCTCGGTGTGTGGTCCGCTCCAGGCTCCAGGGGAGGCCGCACCACAGCTCCATGTTTCTGCATTTGAACGCTGGCCCTCGCCCCTACAGGCTTAATGCTTAATGGACAGGGACTGACACAGCTGTTGCATGGATTTAAGGCCATTCAGACAGTGTGAAATACTTTTTACACATTCAGAGGTTAGACTCGAGCTATTTTACAATTTTCTGCAAAGCTTGATGTATAAAGTGCTATGGAAGCACCCCAGTACTCCAGTGTGCAGGAAGCACAGGTGAACAGGAAAATCCTCGCTAAAGGTCACAGGTGTCAATTTGGTATTAAATCACTTTTTATATTTGTTCAGAAGTGTTATAGTGGTAACACCATTGTTCCATCTTTACAAAGCCAGCTGCCTTTTACTTTATGTTCACATTCCTACACCTCAATTTCACCTCTTTTAGAAAATTGAGCTTTTTCTAAAGCTGAAGGATGAAGCAAGTTCATTTTATTGTTGTTTTCTGTTACTTGAATGAGAGAACAACAGCACATCTCTGGTTGTATCGCGTGTGACTATGTCATTCTAGTTTGTAGTGTGTGTGTGTGTGTGTGTGTGTGAAGCTTGGCTCAGCTCCAGGCTGGTGACTAGTGGGGCTTACAGATGTGAGACAGGTGTTAGCGATGTAGTCTCATTAGCAGCGATGCTACAACGCTAACTCACTGGCTTGCCCACACTGTGAGTCAGGGAATGAACACCATCACAGCAGTGAGGATGTAATCCACTGCCCCCAAACACATACAGTATGCATCATCTGCTTATCAATCTGGGCAGTTTCTGAGCAGAAATAAAAGCCAGTGTTTCAGTCGATAATTTCAACTCATTAGGAACTTAGTAGCAAAAAGGAATGGAAAACCATGCAATTGGATAAGATGTATCTCAGTTCCCTAGAAAGCTGTGGTTTATACAACCATCCCTGAACACTCTTCAGCAGAGCACCACATAGTACTTACCGTGCATTGCCAGTGAGAAAGTGCTCAGAATTCCAACCTCTGTGTATGTGCATAGGGCCAGCATGTTTGTGCTGACTTGACTTGTTGCCTACGATGCTTGTGTTCTGGCAGCATTTTCAGTGAGCCTCTCACCTAAACAGGACTGAGCTCTCTCTGTCTCTCTCTCTCTGTCTGTCTCTCTCTCTCGCTGCACTATCTGTGTGTGTGTGTGTGTCTGCTGCGTAGGCAGGGTGCCTCTGTGCGTGTGGTACTGAACTGTGAGAGGCGAACAGAGAGGAGTGTAGGAGGAGGCCGAGGTCTCGCGTACAGCGGCGCTTTCATCCTGCCTTCACAGCGCTAACTGAACCAGAAGTGGGCTACGTGTTCTGAAACACCCTTTGCCACTCTGCAGTAACTATGGAATACATATTCATGGGACGCATTAATTACAGTGGAGGGAAGAAAAGAATTCGACTTCACCTAGTAAAGGGAGACAGAGAGGAGAAGATGGAGAGATTGGAGAGAGGAGAGAGAGAAAGGAGAAAGAAGGAAGGAATGAGAGAGTTTTAAGCTGCTGAGGAATGAGACCTAGTCACCTCGTCCCCGCATATTTAAGTCAGACCTACTTCAGTTCTGTGTGGAGGAGATACTATCTGCTGTTTCCCTATTCTGTCAAGATAAGAGAGAGAGACAGAGAGAGAGAGGAAGAGAGAGAGCAGGAGAGTTAAACAAGACTGGAGGTAGTGTGTATTTTTGTCTTTCTTAGGTAGATACTGTAGGTGTTTGTGGGGGTAATGTGTTTCCCAGACTTTGCACCTCTGTATAGATGTGCAAGTACAGTATGTGTGTATTAGAGAGAAAAATAGCAAGAGAGAGAATGTGTGTGTGTGTGTGTGTGTGTGTGAGAGAGAGAGAGAGAGAGAGAGTATGAATGTGTGTCCTTGATCTTCTCCAGTCTGTCCTATTTGATTTATCCCCAGTGGAGTTCTTTTGATGACTCGTGTCTGATCTACTTTGTT
>NC_055963.1:25154909-25157409 GCF_018492685.1 Alosa sapidissima
ATAGTTTCTTTGTTTAGTAAGGGGAGGCTCTTCCATCTGTCCTTTCGTGGTGTGTGTGTGTGTGTGTGTGTGTGTGCTTGTGTGTGCTTGTGTGTGTGTGTGTGTGTGCTTGTGTGTATGTGTGTGTGTGTGTGTGTGTGTGTGTTGTTGCCCCTGTTGAGGCTTTATCGAACCACCCTCCGCTGTATAAGAGCACAGTGGGGTGCACATGCTTAAAAAAAACGGCCCATGCACAAACAAATACCATCTGTTTATATTGATCTCTCTTCCTCTCATCTCTCCCTTTATTTATTTCTCACTTTCTCCCTCTCTCTCTCTCTCTTTCTCTTTCCCACTTTCTCTCACTTTTTCTCTCTCTCTCTCTCTGTCTCACCGTGTTCCTGCCTACAGGGCCTTATGGAGAAGAATATAAGCAGACAGAGAGTTCTCTCCTTCCCCCTCAGTCCCCCCCCCCCCCCCTCCAGCACTATGAGCCTGAGCCTATTGCACCACCTGATCAGGAAGGGAGTGAGGGAGCGAGGGAGGGATGGTGAATCGAAAGAGCGAGGAGAACGTGTGAAAGCGAGGCGTACGCAGTCAGAGGGAGAGAGGGACATCCTCCAGGTGCATTTATAAACCATCTCTGCATATCAGTGTCTTATTAAGCACCGCTTTCCCAGATAGCACTTACAGTAATCAAAGGCGCCGACCTAAACAAAGAGGGGAGGAGAACAGAGGAGAGGAGAGGAAGTTGGCAGCTAGCAGGTGGAATCATTTGTTGTTGGAGAAACACCATGGCACGCTGTTGTTTGTGTTTGATTAAGCCTTCAGGGCAGCGTCAGATCTCCCATCTTGACAGCTCCGAGGCCCTCATTGAAATGCTCTAATCCCATTATTGTTTATGAAAGCTCCGTGGAGGTCGACCTGGTGTTGCCTGACTTTTTTTATTCTCTCTCTCCTGCTCTGTTTTTGTGTAACCGTGGTAATGAAATATAAGTGGTTCTGTGGTGAAAGCCCAATCCTTGCAGCAGATTGGTTTCACCACTTGGGGTGAGTCTGCGTGCCTGCATCTGTTTATGTGTTAGTGTGTGTGTGTGTGTGTGTGTTTCTTGAGGCCATTAGAATTTTGTGTGTGTGTGTGTGTGTGTGTGTGTGTACTGGATGTGTCCCAGTGCAGCAGCAACGTACAGTAATACCGACCTACCCTACAGTAATCCTCAGCTCCCACTGAAAATCATCATCGCTCTGTCACAGCTGTCGCCTCAGGCCGCTGATTACCGGTAATAACTTCTGTGTGTGTTTATTACTGTGTGTGTGTGTGTGTGTGTGTGTGTGTGTGTGTGTGTGTGTGTATGTATGTGTGTATGCATGTATAGGATTATAAGTGTGTGTTCAGTTATGCCTGCGCATTTGTGTCACTTGATACTTGGGGAGAGGAGAAGAGAGGTAGTGGTGGTGGTGCGGGGGGTATAGCAACAATGACAACAACAACAAAATGAAATGAGAACCAGAGAGAAAGAGGAAGAAAAGGAGAGAAGGAGTTGGTGAGTGAATGAGTGAGTGGAGCGAGGAGGGGAAGGAGAGAGAGAGGGGAGAGAGAGAGAAGGCAAAAAAGAGAGTGGAGTGATAGAAAATAAAGAGGACGAGTGATTGTAAAGGAAGAGAAAGAGGGTGTGGTTGTAGAGAGTGGAGGAGAAGACTGGATAAAAGGGGGAAGAGAGGAGAGGAGAGTGGTAGAGAGAAGAAAAGGGGAGAGAAGAGTGGTAGAGAGGTGGAAAAGAGAGACGAGGGAGAAGGAAGGGAAGAGTTCTGAATGACAGGATGTTGGCCGAACTCGTTGGCTCCACAGCGCAGTGCAAGGTCATTAATCATGCCCTGGATCGTTCCTTTTCGTACGGACCTTATTGTTTACTTTGCCACATTCATCAGATAGTGAAGCCTATCTGGATCAGTGAGGGTGGGTGGGTGGACTAATGCTGCCCTGCCCTCCCTTCCCGACAACATAGAGGCGTCATCATTTCCTTGTTTGCTTTTGTTTTAAATTCTTTTACTACTTTCACTACAGTTTTCAAACTCTCCTTCAGGAGAATGTGTATCTTGTTTTAGAAACCACCTTTTCAAAAGCAGCCTTTTGTTTGCCTTGTGCTTCTCAGGAGTTAGTTTGGTGCGTAAAGGTCTGGGAGCTAGTGAGGGTGGGGGCAGGCAGGGTGGGGTTGAGGGAGAGGAGGGTGGATGCGATGGTGCTGTGTTTTATAGTGGGCTTTTAAAAAGTGCTGTGGTGTACAGAGCACCTGTTCACAGAGCTCACCCGTCCATCCCCTGCTGGCTCTTTAGGGTCAGGCCGGGGTCCAGTAATGAAGAACGCAGGGCCGTTTTTCCTGTTCTTTACAAGTCTGCTGTTCTCAGCCAAGTCTGCTTTTAAAGATGAGAGCTTCGGAGGTGTGTGTGTGTACGAGAGTGTGTATGGGTGCGTGTGTATGTGTGCGTGTGTGTGTGCGTGTGTGCGTGCGTGCGTGTGTGC
>NC_055963.1:25164909-25172409 GCF_018492685.1 Alosa sapidissima
AGGGTCAGAAATCTCCCGCTGCCCTCGATCCAGCAGCCCTCCACAGCTCCATACAGGGACTAATCCAGCGGACCGGGAGGTGAGGAGGTGGGGAGGGGGGGCGGGGGGATTGGCGGAAGCGGAACCCCAGATTTGGGTCAGCCCCTGGGCATGAGACTGCTATAGAACCAGGCAAGTGGGTCAATGCTTGCCATCCCATGCAAAGCCCAAGCCAATAGTGGTGTGGTAGCTCTATCTGATGTCTATCTGTATGAGAAGGTGTGTGAGCAGTGTGTTAACTGTGCTTCTGCAGGTCAGGATGGTGTAATGTGAGTGTGTGGGCTGGTTTATGTAAGTGTAAGTGTAGGCAATGTGGCATATGTGGGCAGGACTGTAAGATGCGCATCTCTGAGCTATATATATGTACAGTGTGTATGTAACACTACTGTATACTTCAAGCATGTATGTATGCACTTGTATGTGTTTATGTATGTGTGTGTGTATGTAAAAATGTGTATCTGTTCATTTGCGTCTATATGTGTGCATTTCTCAAAAGGATATGTGTGTATGAGTCTACGTGTGTAAGCACACACACACACACACACACACACACACACACACACACACACACACACACACACACACACCTTGTCCCAGTGTTGCTGCCTCAGCGTTGTTGTCTCCTCCGCCCCCACAGCTGCAGAGCTCCGCTCTCCTCTTGTTTCAAGGTTTGTTGTACAACAGGCCCGGGGCTGCTCCATAAAGATGAAAGCCCAGTAAACGAGCTATGCCCCCCCCCCCCCGAACAGGGAGATAATACAGTGACGGAGCTCCACCACCTCTTAAAGGCGGCCTGATAAATGTCAGAGCTCAGCGGAGCTGTCACCTGGAGCAGCCCCACCCACACCTGCACAGGTCCACTGAGGCAAGGAGGTCTGGAGGGACACACACAGTTTTATGCTCATGAGTTTTGAATGAGTGTGTTACCTTACTGTGTGTGTGTGTGTGTGTGTGTGTGTGTGTGTCTGTGTCTGTGTCTGTCTGTCCTTGTGAGTTGTTCAGGTTTCATAAAGTCATGTTCAGTAAGCAGTGAGCAGTGAAAGCTCCTTGGCTCCCCCCCCCCCCCTCCCCTCCCCTCCACAGCCCTGCCCTTCTCCGGTGCGTTTTGACAGCAGGCGTCCGTAGACTAAATATGAGATACTGAGTGTGACTGTAATTGCAGTCTCCCATGATGACCGCAGGGAACCAGCATAGCCACACTCACATCCATCACATAGTGTGTGAGTGAGTGTGTGTGTGTGTGTGTGTGTGTGTGTGTGTGTGTGTGTGTGTGTGTGTGTGTGTGTGTGTGGTTCCATACTGTATGTGAGCCTGTGTGTGTGTGTGTAGGTGCTTGTGGACATGTATGCATGTAGTCAAATAGTGTGTCTTTTTTGTCTACTCGTTGACAGCACACTACATTATCCATCATCCCTCATCTCCACTTTCTCATCTGGTGCTCTAAGTATCTGATTGCCCCTCTCAGACCATCCATGACGAGACCTGACGCATAAGGAGAGATGTTTCATCCCCATGTTTCTCTCTCCATCCCCCCATCTTGTTTCTCCCATATCCACTCCATCCTGTCTTTCATGCATTCTTCTACTTCACCCCTTCTATCCTCCCTTTTCCTGTCCTCTCCTATTTTCTCTCCTCTCTCCTCCTTCTCTCCTCCCTTTTCTCCTCTCCTCCCTTTTCCTCTCCTCTCCTTTTTTCTCTTTTTTCTCCTCTTTCTCTCCTCCCCTTTTTCTCTCCTCTCTTTAATCCCTCTCTTCTCTCCTCCCTTTTCCTTCCTCTGCTCTCCTTTTGCTCCTCTCCTCTCCTCCTTTTCTCCTCTCTCTTCCTCTCCTCTTCTCTCCCTCTGTGGTTGGCCCCTCTCCAGAGCCCATGGTAATTACACACGGCATGCTCTGCCAGATTAGGGCATTACTTTACAAGTAATGCACAGCTACCTGATCCCAGGGCCTGTGTGTGTGTGTGTGTGTGTGTGTGTGTGTGTTTGAGTATGTGTGTGTGTGTGTGTGTGTGAGAGCGAGGTAGAGTGTGGAGGTAGAGAGAGAGAAATGAAAGGAGGAGAGCGAGGGAGGAAAGCAGAATGAGGAAAGGAATGTGAGGAGGAAGCTGAATGAGCTGAGACGAATTGAATTGCTCTGAAATGGTGAGAAGCCATGTTAGTGGAGGGGCGCTGAGATAGGATGCGATTGGAGTGGGAATGAAAGGCCAGTGAAAGGCAATCTAAAGATGCATCTTTTTAGAAAGTGAAAAGAAAGACATTAAAGAAGAGAAGTGAAGATCCATAATGCGCCCATTGGCCGTTATGTAGAGGACCAGGGGAATATGAAGAGAGAGGGTTAGATGATGATGTAGCAAGAGGGACAAAGAGAGAGGAGGAGAGAATGAGAGTGCAATAGGGATGGAGAGAATGTTTGTGTGTGGGGGGGTGTGTGTGTGTGTGTGTAGGTGTGTGTGTGTGTATGTGTGTGTGCGTGTGTGTGTGTGTGAAAGGGAGAGAGAGAGAACCCAAACTCAGATAGAGGAAAAGAGTGTAGCAGCTGTATTTATTTTTTCATCCTCCTCCCTCTCACTAGACTCCAGCACTGGAGTCCACGGGAGCTCAGCACAGAGCAGCACAGCACAGCACAGCACAGCAGAGCACAGCACAGAACAGTACAGTACAGCACGGTACAGCACAGAGCACCACAGCTCAGCACAGCACAGCACAGCACAGTACAGTACAGCACAGAGCACCACAGCACAGCACAGCACAGCACAGAGCACCACAGCACAGCACAGCACAGCACAGCACAGCACAGCACAGCACAGCACAGCACAGTGGACCCCAGCCAGTCTGAGTAAAATCCCTCTCATCAGCCTGGCTAAGGGAGGTTAAGGGGAAATTGGGCTTTATTGAGTTTCTGAGGAGCCTCTAGTCCAGCAGGGGCTCTTGCCTGAGATCAGTGTGCAGGGAAGGCTTCCACATCATCGCATCTCCAGTCAGCCTCATTGGAGCTTGCCGATGCTGAGATGCTATCACAGCAAGCACTGCTGTTTTCCGGTGTAAACTTTTCCAGTTATTTATTACAATACACAGTAAACTTTCAGATAGATTTCTGCATTGTCGATGTAGACACACAGACAATCATACACATTGTATACACGCACACACACACATACGCACACACACACATACACACACACACACACAGAGAAGATTGTTATTAGATCAGGGTGGGTAGGTGGCCTGGGCTGTCAAACGGGCTGTCAAGTGCTCGTCAGTTACAGTAGGCTTGGCCCTCCCATCCTGCTGTTTATGTAAGTGTGTGCGTGCGTGCGTGCGTGTGTGCGTGCGTGCGTGCGTGTGCATGTGTGAGCATGAGTTAGAGAGACGTTGGAACAGGAGAGAGCTTAGCTGACCACTCTTCCTTTTCCTCTCTCCTCTGTCCTTCTTTCTCTTCATCTTCATCCTCTCTCTCTCTCTCTCTCTCTCTCTCTCTCTCTCTCTCTCTCTCCTCCTGCATTGCCGTCAGTGCCAGTTTGCACCACTGACCCCACACCTCACACACACTAGCACTCAAACAAACCTGCTAGAAGGGCACTCGCTCCGAGTTTCTACAGTATGTGTCCGGCCTTATCTATTTGTGTGCATGTCTAAGCCTTGCATGCCAGCATGTGCATGCGTAGAATACACGTGTGTGTTGCGTGTGTTGAGTGTGTGTGTGTGTGTGTGTGTGTGTGTGTTGCGAGTGTGTGAGTGTCTTTGCATGTGAAAGGTGTGAGTGTTGGAGCGCAGGGAAGGCGGCAATTGCCTGTGGGCGGTAATCTTTTTGTCTCTGCATTGCAGCCTGTGTGTGTGTGTGTCTGCATGTGTGTGTGTTTGTGGGTGGGTGTGTTTGTCCTGTAGGTGTGCGTTTGTGTTTGTGTGTGGAGGGGGATTGTATGTATATATGTGTGTGTGTGTGTGTGTGTGTGTGTGTGTGTGTGTGTGTATGTGTGTTGCGAGTGTGGGAGTGTCTTTGCATGTGAAAGGTGTTGGAGTGTTGGAGCGCAGGGAAGGCGGCAGTTGCCTGTGGACGGTAATCTTTTTGTCTCTGCATTGCAGCCTGTGTGTGTGTGTGTGTGTGTGTGTGTGTGTGTGTGTGTGTGTGTGTCTGTGTGTGTGTGTGTGTGTCAGGCTCACAGGAGGTGAGCAGAAGCCTTTGAAGTGAGCCTTTGTTGTGCTGGCTGTGGAGAGTGCTTGTGCGTGTTCACTGATCTCCACAGAAATCTACATGTGGCCAAGGCCAGTGGATTAAAAGAACCCCAGGACTGGTCGTTGGGTGTGCGTGTGAATGATGGGTGTATGTTGATGATGGGTGTGTGTGTGTGTGTGTGTGTGCGTGTTTATGTGTGTATTTATATTTGTGTATATATGTGTGTGTGTATATATATATATATATATATATATATGTGTGTGTGTGTGTGTGTGTGTGTGTGTGTGTGTGTGTGTGTGCGCGAGTGAACTACATGTGCATGGTGTGTGAGTGACAATGTGTGTGAGTGTGTGTAATATGTGGACGATGTGTGCATGTAGATGACATGCTTGTGGAAGATTTGTCTGTGTGTGAGTGTGTGTTTATGTTTGTGTGTGATTGCAGTATATTCTGACTGCTTTGTCCTCAATCTGTGGAGATTCAGCACCTGCAGAGACTTTAAAACGTCTCTAAAGCAGTGTATCTTTTTGTACAGGCTATATATAGTAATACTAGACTAAACTGTATAATACAAGACTGAGATAATAATAGATGGACACTACATATTACGCGACTGAAACCATATAATACTTAGAGTGAATTGAAGCTTAATGTTATGTGCAGTAGGCTCACCAGTGGGGTAGCTGCAGAGCTCCATTCCAGGCTGTTATTCTCTCTTCTCATTTCTCCATCTCTCTTCTTTCTTTCCCTCACTATTTTGTGGCTTCAGGCTTTAGCCTCTGTGTGGTATTATGGGAGGACCACACTCATAGATGGCCACTCATGACTCATTTTGTGTGTCTGTGTGTCTGTGTGTATGTGTGTGTGTGTGTGTCTGTGTGTCTGTGTGTG
This sequence comes from Alosa sapidissima, assembly GCF_018492685.1. Taxonomy (NCBI): domain Eukaryota; kingdom Metazoa; phylum Chordata; class Actinopteri; order Clupeiformes; family Clupeidae; genus Alosa; species Alosa sapidissima. The sequence goes on from NC_055963.1 coordinate 25,170,009, forward strand.
TGTGGCTGGAGTGAAATAGCGCTCTAAGGAAATAAGTGCTGTCAGTGTGCTTTACTGAGCTTTCCAGTGCTAATTTGACACCGTACTCACAAATCAAATCTGCACTGTTCTGCCCAGGATACTGTGTGTGTGTGTGTGTGTGTGTGTGTGTGTGTGTGTGTGCGCGTGTGTGTACGCGTGTGTGTGTGTGCGCGTGTGTGCGCGTGTGTGTGTGTTTGTGTGTGTGGCTAGTTTATATAGCACAGTTCACAGTTTCACAGTTCACTAGATCTTGAGGCAAGTCTTGGGAGTTTTTCTCATCCTCTCTCTCCGTTGTCTTATTCCTCTCTTCATGACCCTAAACTGTCATTTCAATCGTCTTTCATCGTTCAGTCCTACTTTTAGAGTTACTCATTTACTGGACTTATTATGCCACTAAGCTGATTGTACATGTGTAGTGAAACCAGGTAGGTTTTGTGTCATCAATACAGAGTATTGCCATCTCGATGATCCATGGGATTGATCATGGGTGTGGTAGAGTAGAGATATCAGATATCAGACAGAATGTGCCATTTTTGAGGTGGTCATGAGTATATCACGTGTACAGTAGAGTATTAACTTCATTGTGTCTAAGTTATCATGAGTATAGGGTATTTTTACATGTTCATGTCTAATTAGTCAGTAGTAGAGTATTGCCATCTGCATGTCTGAGTGATTGGTCATCATGAGTATAGTAGAGTATTGACATCTGCATGTCTGATTGGTCAGTAGATGCTTCCTAGAGGTCCCCATGTCTGACTGCTCATGAGTCTATTGCAGCAGAGTGAGCTCAGTGTGTCACTGCTCCTGAGGAGAAGCTGCACGGTGTAACCTGCCTGCTCTGGAGCAGTAGGGGATGAGCAGAGATCACAGAGGCAGCACTAAGAGCCTGCAGATGACACAACTTTTACCCAACTCCTCTCCACTCACATCCCTCGCTCTCTCTCTCTCTCTCTCCCTCTCTCTCTCTTTCTCTCTCTCTCTCTGAGCCCTCAGCCACACCGTGAGGCTGGAGAGGCAGATGCTCCACAGGGCCTGTGGAGCGATACTGCCCACGGACTTTAATGTACTCTTCACTCAGTGGGCTTCCTCTCTCTTTATACACTTCTCTCTTTCTTTCTCTTTTTCTGTCTCCCTCTCTCCCTAACTCTGGGACCTCTGCCCAGTAGCTGTCTCCTCCTCCAACAGCTTTGATCACGGTACTTCTACTCTCTTTAAACTTTCTCACTTCTGCTTCCCCGGCTACTCTCACCATTTCCACGTCTCTCTCCGCAGTTCATACTCTCTCTTTGCCTCTCTTCGCTCCTCCCCCCTCCCTCCCTCTCTCTCTCTCTCTCTCTCTCTCTCTCTCCCTCCATCTCTTCCCACCGGGGCAGAAAGTGCTGAATCATCAGCGTGTCTTCTAAGATGTCTTCCTTCTGTTCCTCGGCCCCAGAGCTAATATGACTGAGGCCCAGAGCACTGAGCGTTTTCACTGGAGAACAGGGTGAGATGAAGCAGCTGTGTGTGTGTGTGTGTGTGTGTGTGTGTGTGTGTGTGTGTATGACTGTATACATGAGAGTCAGTGTACTGGGCACTGAGCAGGGCACTGAGCGTTTTCACTGGAGAACAGGGTGAGATGAAGCAGCTGTGTGTGTGTGTGTGTGTGTGTGTGTGTGTGTGTGTGACTGTATACATGAGAGTCAGTGTACTCATGTTTGGTTGTAGCAAGAGCTATGTCCAAACCATCAATTTGTTAAAAAAACAAACTTAATGGAACATGCCAAAGAAGGATATTTGCAACATTGGAGAAACCAAACTACGAGTCAAAGCAGAATTTTGACAAATCTTGACAAAGAACAGGCTCAGTGACCACAACATTATCACCCAAACTTTGTAGCCCTTGGCAAAAATGAAAATAAAATCCTTATTTTCCCAAGAGGGAGACCTTCAGCTGCTTTGGCAGCAAAATACATCTCACAGTGTTACAGTATAACCTGAGGGATTCTAGCATAATCATAAGGTAAATGTGTAGATTCTACTGACAGTGTATTGCATTGCTCTTTACACTGTATATTTGAGTTTTTCTCTGCTATTGTTCCATTGTGATATATGGTAATTGTATGTAATGTTCATATGTTGACACTTCATTGAGATTTCTTATTCCCTATGTCCCTCATACTTTGTATGACAGCTTTGGCAATTTTAAAGTCATACCAATAAAGCATTTTGAATTTGAATTTCAATGTAGTGAGACAGAAACACCCTACAGACAGATAAATAAAGCATGTGTGGTTGGGCTGGGACGCCACTGCATCTGTCTCATGTAAATGCCTTCCCACTTGGAGTAAGGTTGTGTTGTTTTTGCCGCGGATTCCATTCACTCTGCCGTGGCGGTAAGTGA
>NC_055963.1:25179909-25184909 GCF_018492685.1 Alosa sapidissima
GTGTGTAGTCATGTGTGCTTATGAGGCCCGGTCTCGACTCTGTCTCGGGGCCCAGTTGGCGGTATGGATTACACTTTAAGCTCCCGCTCTGCTGGGAAAAACAAATCATGGCAATTAGGCCGGGGCTGTGGAGCTTTGTATATGCATTATTAATCAGCAGTCATTAGAGGCCTGCTGGCACCGGCCAAAGGGATCCTGTATCAATAGCCCCGCGCCTCCACAGCAGCAGAGCACAGCAGAGCACAGCAGAGTGGGGCAGGGTAGCCAGGGAGGGGGACGGGAGGGCTGGCAGGGAGCGAGCGAAGGAGTCGCTGGAGCTCCGTAGGCGGCTAGCCAAGGGGTCTCACCGCAGTCCTGTTCCGTATCCAGCCTTGGACTGAAGTGAAGGGGGGAGGAAGGCTGGCTGGGGAGTCCTGGCGACTGGATGGTGTGCGGGTGAATCTGTTTGTGGATGTAGCTGTTACCTGTATGTTGTGGTGTATGTGTGTGTGTGTGTGTGTGTGTGTGGTCTCACCTGTCTTTGCTTTGAGTACATCTGTGCGGTCACCTCTTTGTCTCTGTGTGTGTGTGTGTGTGTGTGTGTGTGTGTGCGTGTGTGTGCGTGTGTGCGCGTCTGTATGTGTGTACGTGTACGTGTGCGTGTGTGAGGCTGTCACCTTGGCTGCCCCCTGGTATAATTGAGGGACTGCAGGTTCCTCGGAGCCGTGCATCGGCTGTGTCTGGGTCAGCAGGGTTCACTGTGTAATTAAGCCCGGCTCTCTGTGACTTCTCACCCAGCCAGCCAGCCAGCCAACCAACCAGCCAGCCAGCCAGCTCTAGTGCTCCCTCACCTGGGATGCCCCCCGCCACCCCACCACCCCCATCATCCTCCCATCCTCTACATCATTTCAGCTAGGGGCTGGCAGGGTGGGGTTGGGGTGGGATGAGGGGGCCCTGGAAACACATTGTTATGGGCTGTTAGCCCATTTTTAGCAATGCAGTACACATGGCTAGTCTCTAAAAGTAGTGACTCACACTTTTTCATTTAGAGGAGACATACCTGGAGCCAAGCGTATGGGCATGCAGGGACTCTCTCTCTCTCTCTTTCTCTCTCTCTCTCTCTCTCTCTCTTTCTCTCTCTCTCCCTCTCTCTCTACAGTATGCAGACAGGAGTGCACTGTGTTCTGTTCCCCAGATGCTGTTCTGGGTTGTGCTGCTGTCAGCCTGGGTCCATGCTCCAACCCCAGAGTGAATTAGAAAGGGGGGAGACTTGGGGTTAGTGGCAACCCACAACAAAAGGGATTCGGTGGAACAGCACTACAGGGAGAGACTATAAAATATAGAACCTCTACATTTATTGTTCCCGTGGGGTGGTTAGTTGCACATTGATATGTATTGAAGGGGGGAATGAGGCAATTGAGAGACTACGGGGGATATGTGATTTATCTAATCGGCCTTCTGAGGAACGTGTTGTCTTGTGTGGATACAGGGAGGCACGCATCCCATATTCATTCATATTCCAAATTAGAACCTAATCTGGGTTCTCCAGGCTGGAGAGGTTATGTGAGTGCAGGCTGAACAAGCGCCTGATGTACACACACACAAGAATGTGTGAGTAGGTCTGTAGAACACTGCTGAACATCTGTTTGTCAGACCATATTTGAATCAGTGTGTGTGTGTGTGTGTGTGTGTGTGTGTGTGTGTGTACGCAGGGCATTGTTAGGCGATCTTAATGAATTTAATTATGGCGATGATTAATATGCACTGCGGTGTCGATGACAAGCCTGCCAGTGTTTTCAGGGCTTCTCTGCCTGATACGAGCTGCTCCTCCTTATCTCACACACACACACACACACACACACACACACACACACACACACACACACACACACACACACACAAACATACATATGTGCAGGTGCACATGTAAATATTTATGTATGGAAAAATGAATACATTTATGTATGAGACAAATAGATGAAAGGGTACATTTGTGTGTGTGTGTGTGTCTGTGTGTATGTGTGTGGGTGGGTGTGTATCTGATATTTATAGTAAAACAAATCTACTGTCAGAGTCATCTCTCTTCAGCTGTCTCACATGATGACAGTCACTGTGAAGCAGCCGCCTGTTTGAAGACACACACACACACACATACTGTTTGACACTGACAGAACAGACATAGTGACAGCATTATTGTCAGAATTGGCGGTTTCTCTTCTTCTCAACTTTGATCTAATAACCCTCTCTCTTTCTTCCTCTATCTCTCCCTCTTCCCTTTCCTCCTTCTATCGCTCCATCTCTTTTTCTCCTTCCAGTCTTTCATGGATTCTTTTTTCCTACCCAGAGGATAGGGGTGTGTGTGTGTGTGTTTATGTGTGTACATACGTGTGTGTGTGTGTGTGTGTGTGTGTGTGTGCATGTGTGTGCATGTTTGTGTTTATGTGTGTACATACGTGTGTGCATGTGTGTGTGTGCGTGTGTGTGTGTGTGTGTGTGTTTCTGGCTGAAGCGTGAGCAGATGTCAGTTATCAGCCCCCTCCGAGGCTTAATGACCTAATCGGAGCCGTTTGGCCCAATCAGCACGGAACGTTCCAGACCTCAAGCCTCTACAGGAGGAGAACCAAAGCATGCTGGGAATTTATCCCCTGTCCAAGTTTAACCACTAACCCCTCAGTCCTTCTGCTCAGCTTGCTCTCCTTATCTTTCAGTTATCTCTCTCCTTTTCTTTTAGTTATCTCTCTCCTTTTCTTTTAGTTATCTCTCTCCTTTTCTTTCAGTTATCTCTCTTCATCTCTTTCTTTGGATTGATAGACTGACTTTCTGTCAGTCTTTCTCTCTCTGTCGTATGTATGTACAGTATACATTTGTATGTATGTATGTATGTATGTATGTATGTATGTATGTATGTATGTATGCATGTATGTACAGTATGTATGTTTGCAATTCCATGCAAAACTGTCTATCGATAGATAGATAGATAGATAGATAGATAGATAGATAGATAGCTAGATCTATATCTTTATTTCACTCACTCAGTGCACACTCAGTCACTCAAATTGATGAGGCCGTTTGTGCTGCATTGCCTCTGACACTGGGCTCCATATATCATAATGGTGGTTGTCAGGGTGCTGCCATTCAGCTCTGTCTACTGGCAGCACATCCCAGTCTCACCTCCTCCCAGTGCCCCACAGCCCTGACTAAGCATGAAGCAGGAGCTGACCCACACACACACACACACACACACACACTGGAGTCTGCAGTAAATTTACATTAGATTTACATTAGGGCACACACACACACACACACACACACACACACACACACACACACACACACACACACACACACACACTGGAGTGTGCAGTATATTTACATTAGATGTTCATTAGGGCACACACACACACACACACACAGACACACACACACACATGAGGGCACACACAGATACACACACACACACACACACACACACACACACACATGAGGGCACACACAGATACACACACACACACACACACACACACACACACATACAGACAGTAACTCAGTCTCACACAAGCAGATGCACTCAACCAAACCAGTGCATGTACATGCACAGACATACTGATGCTGACAGAGACCCGTCTTCAAACACACACACACACACACACACACACACACACACACACACACTTTTTTACTGTAGCTGTATAACCCTCTTAGATTCATACAAGCACATACAGTAAGTGTCCACACATGCTGATCTAGAGAGTGCCATGCGGAGCCCCACCCTCCACCATTATGTTAAGAGGGTCAGCGTTCGCCTGGTCAGGCCACTGACAGCAGCCTCTAAATGAGGGATTAAGCAAGATGAATAAGAGCTAACCTGAGTGGATCCCACTTTATGACTCAACATTCAGATTTATGGCTGGCCACCGCTGTCCTTAATGACTTCATCAATTTCTCATAGACGAGCCAGAGATGGGCCATCGAGGACCAGCAGCGAGTCGTGAGGTCACACACATACTTACGCACGCACGCACACACACACACACACACACACACACACACACACACACACACACACACACACACACACACACACACACACACACACACACACTGTAGACACACACATACAAACTCTCTCTCTCTTGCTCTTTCACACACACACACACATACACACACACACACACACACACACACACACACACACACACACACACACACACACACACACATACCCACATTCATACTCACACTCCCACTTATTGCAGGTTGTTTCCGTAAGTTATTTCATACACATCAAATGCGGAGCTAATTCCCTCTCTGGTGAGGAAACAGTGTCAGCCTCGTTGCATTGCTTCTCCATGTCTCCCTACATGGCTGCTGACACCTCTCTGCAATGTGAGACTTGTCACTTCCCATGAACAACACCGACGGCTCTATCTCACACACCTACACGCTGACATCTGCCTCAGTGGTTACCTCTCTCTCACTCAGGCAGAAACATCCACTGCAGCATGGGACAGGAGCAGCGGGGAAATGCCCCCATGTAGTCTTGCCAAAGTCATCAGACTTGCTATATAACTGGGGTCTCAAATCCCTGCTTATTTACAGTTCATTTACTGTAATGTTCCAATGCACATACATACACAGTTTGAAATTCTTCTCTTTTGTCCTTAAACATTCCTTTTTGTTCTGCTATATTTTGAGATGCCACCTCTGGTATACTTCTACCATTTCTCTCTTACCGATACCATTTTAAATATGTATGTATGTGTTGGTTTATGTCTGATATCTGGCACAATCTACCTGTGAGTCATTTATCTTCTGAAATAGCCCGAGTAAATCCAGGCAGCCTGATAGCATCAGTGACATCCAGACGGAAGGACAACTCAAAGGCATAAATATGTCTGGACGGACTACCTGAAAATGAATACAGATAGATGGAAAAACAAGGAGAGAGGGAGAGATGGAGAGAGGGAGAGATGGAGAGAGGGAGAGATGGAGAGAGGGAGATATGGAGAGAGGGAGAGATG
>NC_055963.1:25187409-25189909 GCF_018492685.1 Alosa sapidissima
TGGACAGAAGTGCTATTCCGGTTATAGTTTAGTAAATATAAACAGGTCCATGCAAAACATTCATCTTCTCTTGACTTCCTGCCAGAAAGTTCTGCGGAGGAGTCTCTGTAAGCAGAGAGTAAACATTCACTCCCCCCTCTCCACTCGCCATGTCAGTTTTCAGTCATTCAGTGAAGCATGGACAGACTGGGATGGCACCAGCAGCTTTGTCATGCATGTACATGTAATGTATCTGTGTGGTACATTACTTTTTTAACGTCCATTTGATGTGTTTGTTTTTAAAGGGAAGTAGGAGATGTAGACTCCCCTGTAAGGTCATGGCTGAAGACATATGCTCAGGTTTGATTTGTCTGTCGGGGTAAGCACTGTGTACTGTGGAGTTGGCTGGGAATATCAGTACACACACACACACACACACACACACACACACACATACAGACTCTATGTAGCATAGGGTGCCATAGCAACTGGAAAAGTCTTGAGTTCTAGAGTGTTGTGGTAGCACTGGGGTCCAGACGCCATCTTGAACCACATTGTCCCTGTGTCCGTAGTAATCACAGCTTTGATGGTAGCCAGAAGACATAATCACGTCAGGAAACAACAGTTAGGAAAACCCTTTTTAAACAATCTTCTCTCCCATGAAAAACCATTCTTCTTTTCTCCACCCAGAAGCACGCTCACTGTTTTCTTGGAAGCATGTAAGCTCTGCTTTTTCCTTATTAGGTCTGAAGTAGCAGGTTTTTTATATATATATGTGGGTGCATTGTCTGCTGATTTGTTGTTTACGGGCGGCAGCCAATAAAACGCTGGCTAAGTCTGATGGTTTTGTAGGGGCCCGCTGTGAAGCGTTAACTCCTCTTTTCAGCTCTATTAAATCCACACATATTTATTTATATGCTTACGTCTCGGGCACAACAACATGCTCTTTCCCAGCCGTCTCCTCCTGCTAATGCTGAGCGCTTGAAGCCCAATTAGTGCACAAACCGAGCTGAAAAAGAGACATTTTGTATGTGTGTGTGTGTGTGTGTGTGTGTGTGTGTGTAGAAGGCGTTTCTTAGAGGAGATGTGTGGGAAAATCTCTGTTTATGTCTTTCGGGTTTGTGTTTGTTTTAGTTTCTTTATGTGTTTCTGATGCAGCAGTGATAATGTGTGTCTGTGTGTCTGTGTGTGTGTGTGTCTGTGTGTCTCTGTGTGTGTGTTCCTTTTGTGTGTGGGTGTGTGTTGTGTAATGCGACGGACAGACAGAGAGGTCTTTCATGGTTGCCACTAAGGATGATTACTGCTGGATGGCCACAGAGGAAAGAGGTGTTGACTGAAGGCCTGACATGTCCTCTGTTGATCGCTCAAATTCCTTTAGATAAACTTCTCCTGTCTTAACCAACCATTAGGGATCCACAAACACCACTGCCACACACATACACATACACATACACATACAGAACACACTTGTATGTGAAGTATGCACCCAAACATTCTCTTTACTTTGCCTGACATGCACACACAATATCTCTCTTCTGTGTGACACACACACACACACACACACACACACACACACACACACACACACACACACACACACACACATACACGCACACACAGAGTCGACTGCGTCTTAGCCAATCTCTACAGTACTTTCTTGCCAAATCCATTCCCTACCTGACAGCTCTCTCGAGCCAGGGCCGAGCTCCGAGACTCAGCTATCCAAACTGAACGTGACCCGACAGGTCCCCGAAACGGGTGGTTGCGCCGGCCAACCCTCTGGGTAACACAGACGGGGCGGACCGCATCACTGAGAAACTCGGAGATGCCTCAACACATTTCATGCAGTTAATTGCTGCTCAGTTCAATGCCAGGAATCTCTCACCAACGCTGCCTTTTGTTGCACTCACTTGGCTTGTGCCAGCGATGTGGTCCGACAGGATTGCCCAAAATGATGTCCCAGCGCTTTGGCAGCTTAGCACTGAGGTCTAACTGTACTGCTGTAGAATGGGATTGGCCTAAATGTTATATATAGGTAACATGCATACTACCGTATGTAGGCCTAAATTATAAAAAGTTCTCTTAATGAAGAACTCTTTCCGTGACATTTCATTATCATTATCAATATCATTACGAGATCATTATCACCAGTGCTGTTTGCACCTAGAACAAATTTCTTAGAATCTGTGTTGGCAAGGGTCCATGAAAAAGCTGCTTTCTCATGAAATCATGATACTCCTTCAGACAGTTGGCTGCACAGTTGTATTGCACCCATGTAGAGAGAGAGAGAGAGAGAGAGAGAGAGTGAGAGAGAGAGAGAGAGAGAGAAGAAGAAGAAACAGAGAGAGAGAGAGAACATTTGGTCTGCCAAGTGTGAGTTTTAAGATGCCATAGGGTGAATTGACATAGCTGACCCCATGCGTACATCTACCATCTAGCCCACAAAGACAGTCTGCATCCAGGCTTCAAGAGAGAGAGTGAGGAAGAAGAGACATAGAAACAGAGGGAGAGAGAAGGAGAG
>NC_055963.1:25194909-25217409 GCF_018492685.1 Alosa sapidissima
TTTCTTCTTTCCTCTCCTCTCATCTCCTCTTCTCTCATGCGCCCTACCCCTCCTCTACTCTTCTCATTCTCGTTACCCCTCCTCTCCTACACTCCTCCTTCATGCAGAAGGCCGTGGTTGGCTGACGCTAGCGCCCTCACGGAGAGCTGCAGCCCGCCAGGCTTCCCTTCTGCCTCCAGGGCACAGGGTCAAGCTAACAAGTTGCCTTAGCAACATGGCCTCAGGGGCTGTTCCCTGCTTACTGGAGCTATCAGTCGGAAAGACTTAGTTTTTCAGTGTAAGGAGAGAGAGGGGGGTGGGGGGGAGAGATGAAAGTAGTGTAACCTAGGATGTTAGCCAAGAAAGAGTGTCAGAGTGAAAGTAACTGACTGAAAGAGAGATATAGAGAAAACAAGAGAGAGAGATAGTGAGAGAGAGAGAGAGAGAGGTGATGCAACAGAGATGCTGTTAGTCTCTATCATCAGATCTGTCCATTAAGTGCGTGTTGTCTTCTCCTCTCTCCTCTCTTCTTGGTAGGAGGTATGTTCGGCACACATACCCAACACTGCCTTTCATAACACAGCACAACCTGTCACCTCTTTTTAAAGCGCTGGGGCCGTCCGATTTCTCTGAGAATGCCTTGAAGGGCAGAAGAGGCAGCGAGAAAGCTTTCGCTCTCGCTCCCAAACTTCAAGACGCAAACTTTCTCCGGAAAAACTCCTCGGGGCACAAACAGGGCTGGCTACTGTATCTGAAGCTAGCTGGAGAGTTTGTGCACAGAGTCAGACTTGCAGTGGATGCAGCTTGCTGAGGCCCGGCGCTCTGTGGGAGAGTTAACATGGCGTTTCTCTTGTACAGGAACAAAATAAAGGGGAGAATGTGAGGTGAATGGGTCCGTGGAGGCCACCAAATACACCCATGAAGTTGAGAAATGGTCTTGTTTTTCTGTTTGAGCACTGCTCTGTTTGTCAGAGAAAGGGGGAAAGGAAACAGCCCACTGTTATATTGCCCTGTTGTTTTTTTTTTTATTATTATTTTATTTTTCCTGTGTTTTTTGAAAAACATTTGAAAAACACATTAACATTTTTCCCCTCGAAACATTCACTACAACTACGACTTTGTGCACAAACTCTCAATTTCTTGGTTCTCACAAACACACACACACACACACACACACACACACACACACACCTCAACCCGTCTGGTTACTATACTGATTGATCACTGCATTCACAGCCCGGCATTCAGCCAACATTCAGCAACAATGACAAAGGTCACTTATTCATTTTTCAGCCACTCAAGCACTGGTGGGGCCCCTTCAACGGAAGCGTGTGTGTGTGTGTGTGTGTGTGTGTATGTGTATGTGTATGTGTGTGTGTGTGTGTGTGTGTGTGTGTGTGTGTGTGTGTGTGTGTGTGTGTGTGTGTGTGTGTGGTGAGGACTACTGCTATGGAAAGCAAAGATAGACAGATAAAGAGTATGTGTATGTGTTTGTGTTTGTGAGTGTGCTGGTGTGTATGTGTGTGTTTGTGTGTTTGGTATGTGTGTTTGGTGATGACTGCTGCTACTGAAAGCGGTGAGGCGCTCTCTGCATAGCTGTAGCACTGATAAGCACTGTTGATAAGGCTGGTTGGCAGCACTTACAGGCCTGATGTGCATACTCACACATCAGAGGCGACTTCTGAGGCCTCTCCTCCCCTTTTTTATCCCTGCACGCTCTCTCCATCTCTCTCTCTCATCACTCGTTCTCCGGCGCAGTGGGGTTGGAGATTACAGGCTCGGTGTTGTACTTCTGCTCCTGCTGGTAAGTCTGATGTTGCAGACAGCAATAGCGCAGAGGTGCACACCTACGCCTGAGAGAGATAAGATGGCTTCCCTGTTGCCAGACAGAAGGGAGTGTATACTGTGTGTTAATGGTTCTGTCATGATGTTTGCATTAGATGTGTGTGTGTGTGTGGTTGGGGGGGGGGGGGGGTTGTTTAAATGTGTGTGTTTGTGTGTGTGTGTGTGTGTGTGTGTGTGTGTGTGTGTGTGTGTGTGTGTGTGTGTGTGTGTGTGTGTGTGTGCGTGTGTGTGTGTGTGTGTCCTCCAAAGGCTCTGTGTAAGCATGTTGCTTGATAAGTCATTACCATTCTTGCTGGCTGGCTTTTCTATTTAATCCCTCCTAATGCCTGCATGATTTGAATTAATTAGCGGTGCTCCCTTTCAGCCTGTCAGCCTGTCAGTCAGCCCATGCCAAGACAGAGGGAAGAAGAGAGATAGAGAAGAGAGACAGAGAGAGAGAGAAATGAGTTGTCATAAAAGGAGAGAGAGAGAGAGAGAGAGAGAGAGAGAGAGAGAGAGAGAGAGAGAGAGAGAGACTGGCAAGGAGAGAGGCCCTCTGTTTTTTTGCGGGCACCTCAGATCAGTGGGAGCACAAGTGATGTGCTGTTTGAATGATGAAGGCCTTGGAGTCGACTCAGAGGGAATTAGACCCCCCTATCTCCCCGTAGTTGCCCACCATAGAAGTTAAATGTTGGTACATGAAGATGTATGTGGGTTTAATTGGTGAAGGACATGAGTGTGTTTGATAAAAGCCCCTTGTGTTTGTGGATGCACTGTAATGGCAGAGATGGAGCAAGATGAAGATGCTCTGTCTCTCGTTCTCTCACTTTCTTTCTCTCTCCCTCTCTCCCTCTTCACTTTCTCTCCATCACTATGTTTCTCTCTCTCCATCTCTCTTTCTCTTCCTCTGCTTGTGGGTCCATTGCGACTGAGGCGCTGTGATAGCTAGCGTTGAAGGCACTGCAGGTAGAACCTCACCTCTTTAAGATGTATGAGCACTTAGAGTACAGAGCAGAAAGTAATATCAGCACATAGATTATGATTAGCCTGTGTAATTAGCAGGCGGAAGAAGGAGTCTGGCAGTAATGAAGGAGGATTAATCGTCATTAGATCAGAGATGCAGTGTTAATGCAAACTCATCTTCTGGTTAAAGAGGGGAAATAACCCCTTGAAGGTCATGCAAGGTCAAATGGGACCTCATATGAGCTTTTAATTTGTGATGGAGATCATGTATATCTGTAGTCACCTGTTTATAATGATCAATGCATTCAGATTTTATTTTGTACAATATTCAAATTAGCTTTGTAATATAGTTTAATAGGCATTTGACAAAAATCCTTCATCTGGTTTAAATGGTATGTGATTCTGGTGGTCATTTCTTGGTATATGTATGGGGCAGTGAAGTCTCTTGTAAGAAGAGGCAGTAAGTGCTCTGAGTAAGGGCTGGCAGAGTTGATAATGGGTGAACGGGGCCTCTTCTATTTTCTCATTGATTTAGCAGTATAACGACAGAAACAATTAGTAATCAGAGCGAGCTAATTCAAATCCCCTTTCTGTGGTTGAGGAGGGATACATCCTGCTTAACTCTCCACTCATTCCTCCTTCTTTCCATCTCTTTCTCTCTCTCTCACACACACACACACACACACACACACACACACACACACACACACTCACACTCACACACCTTCTCTCTCTAACACACACACACACACACACACACACACACACACACACACACACACAGACAGAAACACACACACACAGACACACACTCACACACACCTTCTCTTTCTAACACACACACACATACACATACACATACACACACACACACACACACTCACACACCCTCTCTCTCTAACACACACATCCACATACACACACACACACACACACACACACACACACACACAATCTCTCTCTCTCTCTCTCTCTCTCTCTCTCGTTCACACACACACACACACACACACACACACACACACACACACACACACACACACACAGACACACACTCACACACACCTTCTCTTTCTAACACACACACACACACACACACACACACACACACACACACACACACACTCACACACCTTCTCTCTCTAACACACACATGCACATACACACACACACACACACACACAATCTCTCTCTCTCTCTCTCTCTCTCTCTCTCTCTCTCTCTCTCTCTCTCTCTCTCTCTCTCTCTCTAGTTCACACACACACACACACACACACCCCTTTTCTGGAGAGTTCTATCAGTATTCCCCAGTCGGCTGCCACTGTCCCTGAGTGGGTTCATTAAAGGCTCTCTTCTCCCCTCAGTGGAGGAGTTGGTGGCGGTGGCACCCAGGCTTGTGGCCAGGCCTGCGACCCATCCATCACTCCAGCACTCCATTACTCCTCCGTTAATCTCTCCATCCCCTCACCCCTGAGCCCCCACCCCTCTCTCCCTCTCTGTCTCTCCCTCCCTCTCTCTCTCTCTCTCTCTCTCTCTCTTTCTCTCTCTCTCCCTGGCACGCTCGTCAAAATCTACATGTTAATCCATCACCACAGCGACCGGTGCTTCTGGGCACTCTCAGGTTATTGACCGCACGGAAGGGGCCTCCTGCTGTAGTTACCACTGCCAGACCACTTCTCTCTGTCTCTCTCTCTCTCTCTCTCATCTTTTTTTGTTCTCTCGTTCCCCTCTCTTTCTCGTTCTCCTCTCACTCTCTTTCTCTCTCACTTTTTCATTGTCCTCTCACTCTCTCTCTCTGTCTTTTTTTATCTTAGCAGTCCTCCTGCACTCTCCCTTGCTGAGTGCTCAGTCAGTCGTTCACATCCAATCATTCTCCTGTTCGATGTGTGTTATCGCCATCCCACTTGCCACCTCTTCTCCTTGTCCTTATCTGACAAGCTCTTCCTTCCTCTCTCTCTTCTTTATCTCTCTCTCACTTCCTCTCTCTCTCTCTCTCTCTCTCGCTCTCTTTCTCACTCTCTATGGGTGAGCAGAAAGGTTAACTCTTATCTTTTCTACGAAGAGTGGAAGTAGTCTGTGGTGTCTTCCACTCCGAAAGCATCAGTCACCTACAGTATCTACACATGCAAGATGGACAGACAGATACACACACAAACACAGATAAACACACACATAAACACACACACACACACACACACACGACAAAGACAAAGACAAAGACAAAGACTTTTCTGGGAAGCAAATCTTAATGTAGCGCGATAAGGCTAGTAAATGGACTGAGTTAATTAAAAAGATAGGCCAGAGTTTCCCTCTCTTCCTCTCCCTTCCCTCTTCCTGGCATTCATTTCCTAACCCTGACAGTCAAAAAAGACACGTCTGCTCATGAGACAATTCAACACATTAATTCTTTTGTATGTGTTTGTGTGCACTCATTGACCTTCTACCCAGGGATGGGCAGTATTTATGATACATGTATTTAAAATACATATTTCAAATGCAAAATAGTATTTTGTAATTTGTATTTTATTGGGTTGAAGATACTTTATAAGTCTGTCTCTCACACCAACCAAGTTTCTCGAACTGTAATCATCAGTTTTTTTATCGTCGGAAAACATGGAACCGGTTTTGTGTTTCCCCTGCAACATTGCTCAAAAAGGTGCTTCATTTATCATCCATATGCCCCTTGGCAGCAAAATAACCCCATTTAGCACTTACACGATACCCAGTCGATACCCAGTTAGTAAAAAAAAAACAACTAAAAGGGTTATGATCCTACCTGATCAACAGCTTTAAGCAGTGCAGTATCATTCTGGGCATGCATGGACAATGTCAGAGGCTTCATTCTCTGTATTATATGTCAGTGTACCATGAGTTGTAACAGGCAGGTCAGCATAGTTGATCTGTTGACTGTTTTATGGCATGTCTCGTAGGCAGAGAAAAGCTGTTGCTCTCAAACACTGTCCACTTTATCAACAGACACAGTGTAGTGATGAAGTGATTAAATAGACAGATATGGAAGGTTTGCAAAGTGATTTCATGGTCCCTTTAAAGAGTGTTTTTAGCATTTTCAAAATACAAAAATACAGTATTTTATTTTGATACATGGCATGGCTACTGTATTTTGTAGTTTATTTTGATGCACTTAAAATTAAGGTATTTTATTTATTAAGCCATAAAAGGACAAAGCATGTAAGCTATGCTAATGCTATGCTATCCATGAAGCTAAGCTAGCTACAGAAAGTGTAGTGAAACACATACTCACAGACACATGTAAGAAAGGGGAGGGAGACATCATGCCATCGATAGGCTGTCTAAAGGGCGTTGGGTGTGTGATTTCCCACTACTGCACTTGCCTATACAGCAGGCTGTGTAAATGGCCTGTTTGTCTCTGTCTTTACAAAAGACTAATCTGTTCCATCACTTACTATTGTATCAGTTAATCACTGTCCTGTAGAGGTAGATTTGTGTGTGTGTGTGTGTGTGTGTGTGTGTGTGTGTGTGTGTGTGTGTGTATTAGTGTGTGTGTGTGTGTGTGTGTGTGTGTGTGTGTGTGTGTGTGTGTGTGCGCGTGTGTGTGTGTGTGTGTGTGTGTGTGTATTAGTGTGTGTGTGTGTCCAGTTGCTCAGAGTTTCCCTGCTGAGTCACACAGGTATGCATGTGCACTCGTGCGCGCACACACACACACACATGCACACACAGTGGCGGCCCTACCTTGTATGACGCCCTGGGCGACCACCCCCCTGAACCGACTTTAGCCTACTAATTGCGTTAGTAGTGCGATATTCCTCACTCCCCTGCTCCAGTAGGGAAGGAGACGTGCTCCAGAGGTGAACCATCGGGGCCGCCCCTCCTCTTTTCCCTTCTGAACTTCTGTGTGTGAGACCTTCTCAGCTGCAATCACAAGCGCCTGAAAAGTGCGCCCACTCCCCATATAGCAAATATAATGTCATTATTTTTGCCTTGTTAGTTTTTCCGTCAAATGTTAAAAGCTGGTGTCTCTAAAAACAGGTGCCAGAGAAGAGTAGGCTACCATGAGCTCAGTGTTTTTATTAGTCCATCTCTACTTTACAATTCAATTCAATTCAGCTCCATGAATTATTTTTATTAATCAAATCATATTTACCATTTTATACTTTATAAATGTTTTGTTGCAAAGCAGGATGTGAAATATCCATGTTTGTTAGACTATTAGTAGCACAAATATGGTGATGCACACCCACCCACCCACTCACACAGAAACAAAAACACACACACACACACACACACACACACACACACACACACACACACACACACACACACACATGGGCCGTTAGTAGGTTGTTGCGATAATGAATGTAAATAGAAATGAATGTGTTGGCGTGCAGGGCAGCGGTTGCTAGTTATTAATTCACGTCACCCCTTCATGAGCAGTGCTCACTGGAGCACAGGTGGGAGTGTTTGTTGGTGTGCTGCAAAGAGCTATTAACCCTGTGCAGAGAGAGAAGCGCGCACACACACACACACACACACACACACACACACACACACACACACACACACACACATGAATATATGAAATACACACACACACACACACACGAATATATGGTGTGGCGTGAACCCCTTTAAGTCTTTATGAGGAACAAACACACACACACACACACACACACACACACACACACACACACACACACACACACACATACACACACACACACATACACACACACACACACAGCAGGTTTGAGAGTAATGGGGATAGACCCCCAGGAGTAGGGGGCTCAGGACTGGTTTGGTCGTGGTGTTTAGTTAGTGGGGGTGTGTGTGGGGGTTGAGGTGTTACGTTTTGTGACGGTGAGCCGGTAAATTGAAAACAGCAGACCCCAAGGTTACAGCACATCAATCCTGCGAGATTGGATGCCTTGGAAGTGGAGAGAGGGAATTAAAGCAGTGAGAGAGAGAGAGAGAGAGAGAGCCCAGCTGTGGAGAGAGGGAAAGAGAGAGAGAGAGAGAGAGAGAGAGAGAGAAGGAAAGAGGGAGGGGGGAAATAGGAGGGAGGGAAGAGCATAGGAGCAAAGGGGAGAAAGAGAGAACACAGAAGCGCAGAGAGAGAGAGAGAGAGAGAGAGAGAGAGAGTTGGGCAGTACACAAGCTGAGGAAGAGCGGAATGTGAAGGAGCGAGAGGCAGAGGGAGCAGAGAGAGGCTCACACGCGCACTCACTAACTCTCTCTCTCTCACACACGCACACACACACAGTGGAAACGGACAAGTGAGTGTGAGCGAGCGAACGAGCAAGAGAGAGTGAGTGTGAGAGAAAGAGAGAGAGAGGGAGAGAGAGAGGGAGGGAGGGATATAGAGGCAGCGGAGACCCGCGGAGAGTGAGATAGTGAGCAGGAGGAGGGCAGAGAGGGCAGACGCTCCACTGAGCTCCGCTGTTCTGGGCTGTGCTGCCGCTGCCGCTCTACCACTCCGCTGTTGTGAGGGATTACACGCCGTACGTCAAGATGCTGTCGCCGTAGCTTCACACACACACACACACAGCACACACACACACACACACACCCTCCTCCCACCTCTAGGAGGCTCACACTGCGTGCTGGTTGTGTTGCTGTTACTGTTTCTGTTCCTGTCGGACACTTAACGGAGAGCCACGCTGTGCACAAGACCAGAGCTTCAGAGAGAGACATCGCTGACATGAGGTACGGAACGAGCGATCTGCCAGGAGAGCAGAAAGAGCAGGGAAAGAGGGCTGAGGGAAAGGCAGTAAATGTGTGTGTGTGTGTGTGTGTGTGTGTGTGTGTGTGTGTGTCTGTGTGTGTGTGTGTGAGAAAGAGAGAGATAGAGGGAGAGGAGATGTTTGTGTTTTTGTTGGGTGGGCAGCTGTTGAGAAAGCGTGCCTGGGAGCATGGAGGTGGACTGTTGGAGTGAGGAGGAGAAGTACAAGTGCTCGGAGAAGTGCATAGAAGGAGGGATGTTCAGCTCGGGATAGAGGGAAGAGAGCAGAGGTGCTGAAAGAAGCATGGGAGAGGGGGAATGGAGAGAAAGCTGAGAGGGATGGAGAGGAAAAGAGAGAAAAGAGGAGAGGAGAGAGAGCTCCTAACTAGAGCTCGGCATTTAACTAAACGGAGTCAGAGTGTTGTTTGTGCAGTTTCTGCATGTGAATGAAATGCTCCTTTTGACGTAAATGCCCTTATTTATCAGTGATTTAATAGTTTGGAGTGTTTGTCAATATGTATGCTGTAAAGGTTTACACATGCATAGGTATATGACATTTTACTCCCATTACTTTCTATGCATTCAAAATGAATTTGAAATGGACAGTTTCTCTGTCAGCAGTCGTGGAATTTAGTCTCTTGACTGTCGTTGTTAAGTGTTTTATTCCTGGTGTCTGTTACTCTGTACGTGTGTGGATATCCTTCTCAGGGAAGTGGTAGTTACTGGTATTTTGCTGTTTACTGTTATAACTGTGACTGTTTCACTTCTCCGAAGTTGCTATCGAGGTAAATGTGGCAGTGTCACTGGTGCGTCTAGTTTTCTATTCTCTCTCTCTCTCTCTCTCTCTCTCTCTCTCTCTCACGTGCGCTGTCTTTCTTTGCCTTTCTCCCGGGTGGCTGCTGCGCTGGTGCCCAAGGCTTCCTTTTATTGTGTTTGGGACAAAAGCCGTCCTGCTGTGAAATCGAGGGGTGGGCTGTTGAACCAGAGCAGCTAGGAGGGGAGCGAGATCCAGTCCCAGATAGAGTGGGTGTGTGTGCATATGTGCGTGTGTGTCTGTGTCTGTGTGTATGTCAGCGTGTGTGTGTGTGTGTGTGTGTTCCTGTATGCCTGCACTTGGAGATGTGTGCATGCTGTGTGTGAGTGCGCATACAGAGGCATGTGTGTGTGTGTGTGTGTGTGTGTGTGTGTGCGCGCATTTGATTACAGAGAGGGGATCTGCCCTCTCTCACCCCAAGCTGTGAGCCGTGCTGCTGGGTAGAGAAAGCCGGCAGCATGGGTCAGGCCATCCAGTGCTCCGCAGCATGCAGAGCCAGTTCCTCACAGTGTAGGAGTAAAATGCTACTATGTCCATTATGCCAATGGCTTGTCAAATACCACTCTATATGCATAGACATGATTTACATAAAATGTATTTTTGTATTCGTGTGTAGAGTATGTTTGTTCATGCAAGGAACTGTGCAGTTTAAACAACCTATTTATACAGAGTACACAAAAGATTTAAATTACTTTTATTGTTTTGGCGTTTATTGTTCTGAATATGCAGTTATGCAGTTCTGAACGGTCTATGCAGTAGGCGTATTTACGGTCACTGCAATAGTCCTATCTGACAAAGATTACACTTCCAGTCCCTTCCATAATAAAAGCTTGTGCAGTCCCATTTTCCAAGACATTGACTATCATTACCAACTGGAAACAACTGTAATTTTCATCCAAGAGGATGTTATATTTTGGTGTGTTTGGTTGAAATGAAAGAGGTGGTAAGAACAAAAGGGGACATGTCAGCAGAACGATAATGATGTGTTACCCTCATTGTTTGAATGAAGTGGCTTCGTTTGAATCATTGCATGTCTCTTATTCCAAACACCCTGATTTTATCCAAACTCAGAATGAAGGGGGTTAGGGGGAAGAAAAAAAAAACAATCCCCTTTGTTGTCAAGGATTTTTACGATCATGGACGTCCCGTATTGTCCGACTCCTGGTGTTTCTGGGGCATGAAGGTAGGGAGCGCGGTACAGTGTCGGTTGTGTCCCCAGGCTACCCAGCGAGAGCCACGCAGAGCGGATCCTGAGAGGAGCGGATTCTCAGAGCTGTCATACATGAATCAACAGTGCCATCTCTGTGCACTCTGCATGGATACATCTGTCTGAGGCACAGCTGAACGCAAAGCCTCCTCTGGCTTCAGACCTACAGGACTAGCCACTTCACAATGCGCTGTTTTGCTGCCATTGCATAGTGTGTGTGTGTGTGTGTGTGTGTCTGTGTGTGTGTGTGTGTGTGTGTGTGTGTGTGTGTGTGTGTGAACACACTTTGCAGTGTAATAGATGTAGTCCTCTGTTATTTGTATCAGTAGTGTGGTACATTGACCGAGGCAGGGAGAGAATGTGTGAAAATGGATCCAAATGCTGCATGTGCTGGCATTCACTGATGTGTGAACGTATATGTGTGAGAGATGAAGAAGAAGAGTCAGGATTTTACATGCGAACTTACACATTTTAGTCATACAGTGTGTGTGTGCCAGGCTTGTGCAAAATTCCAGAATTTAATTGAAACTGGCTCTTAAATTCCAGTTCAATTCTTGAATTTCACTTGCATTTCAGTTGAGGTAGCAAACAGGAAGCAGAATTGCAATTCGAATTGTGCACAACCCTGGTGTGTGCGCACGTACATGTATGTGTGTGCATGCGACTCAGTGTGTAGCTGTGTGTGTGTTTGTGTGTATGTGAGACCACTTAGCTCAGTGGCTTCGAAAACCTCTAGAGGCCTCGAACTACTTTGTGTTCAGTTCCTCAGAGAGATTATAATCTTGCTTGTCATGTCATTGGTAAACATTTACAATAGGGAAGCAAAACCCCCATGTCTGCCCCCGGTCCCCCACCCACACACCCACACACCCACCCCAGCCTCCCATCTCTCCCAGACCCCCTGCCTCGCCCTAAACACTGCATGCACAACATCCCACTAATCAAAGCTTGGGAGCGAAGTTGGCCGTGCAGTCTCTGCTTCCAACCTGGCATCTGAATGTGAGAGTGAATGAGAGAGTGAAAGCTCACAACACGACTGGCGTTTTTTTATTTATTTTTCCCTGCCGGTCTCGATTGCGGAGTGGAATTAATTGACTGAGCCGGGTGAAATTGGTTGTCAGCCTTTATTGAAGACAAATAAAGAGAGATATGTCATCTAATTACAGAGTAATCCCCACTCATCCAGTTTGCCGTCTCTCTGTGTGTGTGTGTGTGTGTGTGTGTGTGACTTGCCATCATACTGAAGTCTCCACTCTTCTCTTCTCCACGGGCTAGCAGCGGCACACAAACCCACTCAAATACACACACACACACACACACACACACACATACAGTACACAGACAGACAAACACGCACATACTCGTTCACAGTGAAAGGGAGATAAAGTCAAGGCACAAATTTTATTTATATAAGGCAATTCAGTGTACTTTACACAAATAAAAACAGAGAGTAGCAAACAATAATGTATACAAGCATAAAAAACAAATTAAAAAATGTTTTGGATAAATACATACAGCACATATCTTACAAACACAATTACATGTATGCACACACATACGTACATGCACAGTCTAAGAAATGCAAAACACTCCCTCACACACACACACACACAAACAGTTACAAGAGGGTGGCCCTCTCACTCTCTGTAGTGGCCCAGCTCTGCCTCCCAGTGTTCAGGGGAGTACCTGCTGGCTTGCTGCTGATGAGGAGCACACAGGCAGTCTCTAGTTGCACACACACACACACACACACACACACACACACACTGAGCACCATCTACCCGAGGTGGAGCGACACACCAAAAACCCTTTACCTGGGGTCCCTTGCGCTTGCTTCCCTACCTCCTCCACCACGCTTTACTGCACCTGTAACCCCACGCCAACCCCCCCCCCCTCCCCCCCACCGACCCCACCCCACTACGCCCTAAACCAGCTCCTCTTCCCCATCGTCCCTCCAACCCCATCTCCACGTCCCGGCTCAGTGGTTCCAGCGACATGTGCGTCCGACAGGAAACAGCTGGCCCCGTGACAGCCAGCAAGGGGCTCTGTGCCTAGCAGGAGGCGCGTGCCAGACGGGGAGCAGGGAGCAGGGAGTGGACAGGGGAAGGGGACACTCAGGCGCTCGTTACAGTATAGCGGAGGAGGGAGCCGCGTGGAGATCTAAAGCAGAGAGGACTGTCCCACAGTACAGCACAGAGAACATGTGTGCTGATTTCAGACTCTTGTTTTGTAATTGTAATCCACAAGCAATGGAAACTCCACTCAGCTTGAAAGGGCCAGCTGCAGTCAAGTCGGGCACAGTGTGTGCAACAGTGTGTATGGTTGTGAGTATGTGTGTGAGAGAGACAGTGTGACAGCATTATTGTCTCTTTCTGTGTGTGTGTGTGTGTGTGTGTGTACTGTATGTGTGTGTGTATTGGGGGTGGGGCAGCGGGTGGCTGAATCATAGCAGATAGAAATAGCCTTCTCCATTTAATAATCCTCCATCTCTCCCTCCCTCTGTCTCTCGTTTTTAATCCTTTTTATGAGCCCAGGGCGGCTGGCTTCCAGGAATGCTCTGTGCTGACCCTAACTTTCTGTCCTGCCCGCTCATTTGCGCACTCCATGATAGGTTATACTTCAGAAAAGCGCAACACTGCTTGCTCCACGGTGCAACCAATTAATAACTGATATAAACTGATGTTTCAGTCAGTCAGACATTCATTGGAGTGATGAAGGTCTGATGAAGGTCTGACTGACCGAAACATCAGTTTATTAATAAATCGCTTTTCTTCTCTGTGTATCATTCTCTTTTTACATTGTCTTTCCTTTCTCTTCGGTCTCGTCGCAATGGGCCAGGTTTAAGGTGTGCTTAGCCCGCTGTTAACCCAGCCCTTTACACACACAGACACACACTCTCACACGCTCTCACTTACACAGACTCTCTGTCTGGCGCTGCGAGGTGGCCTGTAGTTTTAGTGGCCGAGTGAAGGCTGTTCTCCGCTGGCCTGCGAGTGTTTATCTCCAGCTGCTATTTAACGAGGGTGAAATGGATCCCGACCCTATAAATTATTGATGCTCAATAAATGATTACAATGCACTAAACTGCTTCCGTTTATGGAGTAGGCTTTTTAAATATCTTGTCCATAGTGTACATGGTGTGTGTGTGTGTGTGTGTGTGTGTCTGTGTATCGTGATGAAGGACAGGTTGCCAGGTCTCGGGGGAAATCTCAAAATCTCCCTTTGGCTGTGAGGGCAGATTTCTCTCGGCTGTCATAAACACTCATGCAAGCCAAATGGCCTGTGCAGCACCCAAGCTCAACACCTCTACCACACCCCCTGTCACCCTCCCAACAAACACAGACACACACACACACACACACATACACCCACTTGCACACAAGCCCGCAACCTGGCCCTCGCTGTAAAACCCTACACCTGCTTGACATGCATTAGCAACCCCTGCGCCTGTTGACGTGCGACACCTGTTTCCTGGGAAACCACCAGCGAATGACAGGGCAGATGGTGTTGTGCCTCTCCGCGCCATCCATCCTTCCCACACCTCAGAGAGAGAGAGAGTAAGAGAGAGGGAGATAAAGAGAGAGGGGAAGAGAGAGAGAGAGAGAGAGAGGCTGGTGACTCCATCTGGCCTCGGAGCGTTCTGAGACCGGGAGTGGAGTGGGAGGGGGAGGAGTGGGTGGTGGGGTGGGAGGGGGCAAGGGGGAGGTGGGGAGCAGTCAGTCTGAGGCTGACATGTAGAGCACAGCAGAGGATAGGAGAGGGCAGGAGAGGCACTACTTACCACTGACATCTGACACATGTTCTTTTTGACTGCTTCATTTGGTTATGAAAACTTTATTAAGCTTGTTTTATGCATTCGATCTCTACAGGAGGAAAGGGGCTAAAGCTTTTCAGCTAGAATTAAAAATTAAATTTTTTGTGTGTGTTACGTGTTCTTTACAAAGATTAGTGAAAGATGCACTTTTATTTAAATTTACATTTATTCATTTAGCAGGCACTGTTGTCCAAAGTGACTTATTATGTCAACTATATTACAAGGGATTACACTGTCCTCGGAGTAACTTGGGGTTAAGTGCCTTGCTCAAGGGCACAACGGTGGATGCTGGGAATTGAATCCATAACTTTCAGGCTACTTCACGCTAACCTAGCTATTTGATGTACAGTACCGTAAGCGTGAGTGAATATGGTGAAAGTGGACTGGTATGGAGTATTTGTCTGGCTGTTCTGGGATCACCAAGAATCATTGTTTGTGGCTGGATTTTTCATCAGTAATTACATTGGTGGTATTAAAAGGGAGTTAGTGACATGAAGGGACGCAGCCTGCGTCACGCTGGTGATATTGAAAAAAGCTGGTGAGCAGTGGGTTGTAGAAATCAACACAATGATAGGGATTAGCACCTTGCTTGCGCTGTTTAAGACCAGCTGTGATAAAATCCTTGACCCTTGCTACCTCTGCCTCCTCAGGTGCTGCGAAGTGAACTCACCTTAATACGTCCCAAGGACTGTCGCCATGGCGAGCCGGGGCCTCACCGCCGGCCTCCTTGTGTTCCTCGGGGTCTTAGCGCTGGCCCATGCGTCCGCCTTCCTCTCGGGTCAGCGCCTGAAGCCTCGTTTCCAGCGGGACCGCCGCAACATTCGGCCCAACATCATCCTCATCCTCACCGATGATCAGGACATCGAGCTGGGTAAGTGGCTCGTCTCCAACCCCTCTCTCTCTTTTATGCTATCCCCTTCTCTCTCTCTCTCCCCCCTAAATCCTCTCTGACTCACCACATAAGCCCAGACGAAGGTTAAAAATAGCCGGGTGGTTGGTGAATACATTTGCAGACCGCTACAGATTCTTTTCAGCTCCTTGCCACTAACACCTGACCTCAGCGTGTGACCTTCAGCGCAGTGGAGGAAGTGCACATTCAGCTGACTTTGCCATTCATTTTAGAGGCGCCCCATTCAACCTAAACTTCCTGATCCAGTCCTGGCACTCAGAACCCTAAAGTCAAACCAAACTAAAACCCAGACTGGCGCACCACCTGAACCTGCCATCACTCAAGCTTAGTCACACCTGGAAGCAGTAAAGACTTCACACTTGAAGATTTTAACTTGTAAGGATTAAGGAGCACTGAAGTCAGTGAAGTGTGTCGGCCATTTTAAGGCAAGGCCCTCTGTGTCTGTGTCTAAGGTGACAGGAAGGGCGGGCGGCAGGGGTGGCAGGACAGAGCAGGCCTGTGACAGATGGTCCATCTGACCCAGGGAGATAACATTCCTCAGTGGAATGGAAAACAATTCACAATAGCGTGCAGCGTATGGGGCTGGGTTGGTTAGTTTTGGAGACCATGAGTCCAGTATCTAACAATCCACAGCAGACTCCAGTTTACTCCACCCTCTTTGGAAGGTGGCAGAACGTCCATCCCTGGGAACATTTCTGCTGATGAGGTCTAACCCTTCCTTACATACACAGTCACCACCCTGCCCGATGACAGAGCCGGTTAAACACACACACACACACACACACACACACACACACACGCACACACCTACTGTAAAAAAGGAAGAGATTGGAGAGCACCACAGTGCCCAGTTGGGACCTTATGCACCTCACCATATGAAGAAAGCTTTGCAGGTCTCAAGGTCTCAATGGCCCTCAGGAGAACTAGCGGCCTTCCTCCTCTTCCTCCTCTTCCTCACCCCCCCCCCCCCCCCGTGCCTCCCCTGTAATAGAAGCAAGTGTTGGAAGAGTAATAAGGCCTTAACTTTAGAGTTGACCTCCACACATCTATTCTGAGCTCTCTTAATTAGAATGGAGGGCAGCTGTGTGGAATAGAAAATGTGAGATGTGCGGAGGGTGCTTTTAGTCCAGACGAGGTATCTGAAGGTGTCTGTGCATATTCATCATTAGAGTGCGGTGCAGTGTGAGTTAATTAACGCCAAAGCCAAAGGTCTGTCCCCTCATGTGACGCCCAACACATATTAAGTCTAATTTCAGACACCAGTTTAGTGTTATTTGATGGAAAAAAGCACATTATTCCGTAATGAAATGCCCACTGTTCCAGTGCTTCAGCTCCAGCTAACTTCAGCCCTGGTCTAGTTCCTCTCTTGAGCCGAATCATGCATGCAATTTCTTTCTTTCTCCCTCTCTCTCTTTCACTCCTCAGAAGTCCCTCTCTCCCCCCCCCCCCCCCCCCCCTTTTTTTATCTGCCTCTCCCTTTTTCATTTAATTTAATTTTCTCTCCCTGTTTCCCTCGGTCTCACCATGTCTGGCACAATCACACAAACAATGAAGTGACTGTCAGACCCTCCTACAGCTGTGACTATAAAAGGAATAGCTCTCTGTCCAATTCTCTCCCTGTCTTACCCCTCACGGGGTCTGTCTCTTGCTCCGTCCATTTTTCATCCATTTTTACAAATAGGTCATTCATATTGCCAAAGCAGTTACTATACAATATATAACTGCTTATATAATAATATAATAATGTATGATGAATAAATCTGATCATACACATATCAATACATTTTCTTCTGAACCAACTTTTCAGGCTCGGAATTTGTCATTGGTCAAAATGCTCTTAACGGTTCAACATCTGGAACATGAACCAGAATGGAGCTGGTTCTCTGTTTGTGGAAAAGGCCTCTCTCTTTCTCTTTATCTCTCGCTCTCTCTCTCTCTCTCTCTCTCTCTCTCTCTCTCTCTCTCTCTCTCTCTCTCTCTCTCTCTCTCTCTCTCTCTCTCTCTCCTTCCCTTGATCTCTGTTCATCCTGCCCCAGAGCCCCTGCACCCTTTCAGCAGTCGTTATCCAGCCAGTTCATCTTGTGCCATCACACAGCCGGCCTCCCTGCACTTACTCATTCACAGCACAGCCCTGTGTCACCTTCCTCTCTCCCCCCCCCCCCCCCTCTCCTTGTCTCTCACTCTTGCCCTCACCCTTAGCTTCAGCTTAAGCTTTGTGTGAACATGACATATCTCTGCATCAAGCGGTCTGTCTGTCTGTCTGCTTGTCTGTCTGTCTGCCCATCTGATTTGGCAGGGCAGCCCACATCCCCTCTCTTACACAAACCTCCACATTCAGTAAGACCCCCCACCTCTGTCGACACTGGGCCCCCTCCTGTCCCCTGCCTGAACAGAGGCAACTGTCTCATTAAGCGCTGTTAAATTACATTTGAACTGAGGAGAGACGGTAATTGCATTTCAAGTGGCGTGGGGATTCCCCAAACTCCAGAGATACATTCACAGTCGCTACAGAAACAAAAAGCCTCTCTGTGGACAGACAGAGAAAGAAATAGAGGGAGGGAGGGAGTGAGAGAGAGAGAGAGAGAGAGAGAGAGAGCGAGGAGGAGAAAGAAACAAAAAGTTCTCCAACGTAGAGTCCTAGTTTGTTTCCTCCAGGTTCAACTGAAGATCTTGAGTCACACCTCCGCTCCGTCTTTACATGCTGCCTCCTATTTAAAGTGCCTGAGGAAGTACAGACAGTTCCCCCCTCTCTCTCTCAAAGCCACAGGCGGGCTGCTGGGTGTTGTGCTCGGCGGCGCGTTGATCCAGGTGTGAGCCCACGAGGTGAGGAGTCACAATCTGCACATTTCCTTTTGCGGGTATTCATAGAACTTTAACCCAATTTAGCAACTTCCTTCCAACCAACATCTGCCTATCTATTCATCAGCACCCAGGCCTTGCCATCTGTGTGCCTGGCTGTCTTCATGCCTGTCTGTCTGCCTTCCTGCCTGTCTGTCTGTCTAGGTGTATGTGTGTCTCTCTGCCTGGCTGTGTGCCTGCCTCATCCACAGTGTCCTGTCTGTCATCGTGTCCTCTTCTCTTCTCTTCTCTTCTCTTCTCTGCATCATTCTCTATTTTTGCATGCTGTTGCTTACCAACACACTTATTAGCAGGCATCTGTGTATTTTTGTAAAACACACACACACACACACACACACACACACACACACACACACACACACACACACACACACACATGCACACACACACACACACACACACACACACACACACACACACACACACATGCACAAACACACACACACATATGCACACTCACACACACACACACACACACACACACACATATATGCACACACATACACACACTACTCCACTAATGCATGCTCCCACGCATAAACAATCCTATGCAGTTCTCACACTCTCACACATTCTGATGCTGTGCTAGCGCTCCAGCAGGCTTGACTAAAATGCATTCTAAAGTCCAGTCTTCTTTATATAAATGCCTTTCAGTCAGTGTCTGGTTGACTCTATGAAGATTTCATTTGAAATATCTCCCCTTCTCTGTGTACAACCCAGCCAACCCTACTCCACGCCAGTCCCACTTTTATTCAGCCCTATCAGAGAGCCGGCAGACTTTAATGGACTACATTAGTCCTAGATTGCCTTTGTAGCTTCGGATATCTGTCCCCTTATTGTTTGATTGCTGAGGGAGATGAGAAATTATATTGTTTAATATGCACACACACACACACACACACACACACACAGACACATACACACACACACGCACACACACACACACACAGAGTGGGAGAACACAAGAGTTGATTCAATAGCACCTTGTCAAAGTCATTTTCAAAGCAATTTGTCATTTCATGAAGCCCAGAATGAGATTGTAGCCATTGTGGATGACAGCACATTGAAGGCTGATTACCATTCTTTTCTCTCACTCCATCATTCCTCTTGTCATTTTCCAATTCATGTCCTCTTCTTTTTTTCTGTTTAGATATCATCAGCTCTTATTTATTCTACTCAAATCCCCCATAGTATTTATTCAATTTCCTGTCCTGTCCATCGCCCTGACCTCTCTTTCTTCCTCCCTGGTCTCTTCCTATCACCTCTTACTCATGTCTGTCATTCCTAACTCTTCTCCACAACTCAAGTGAGCTAAAAACAAACCCTTTTCGAATTCCAGTCAGCATTTGTTTCCGCTTGCGGCTCAAGTGATTTTGAAGCACTTCGGAGCTGAAGGTTAGCGCTGTGGTATTGTATTTTGTAAAAATCTATGGTTCCCTGTCTGCCCTTTGTGCAGGACCCTGTGTAAACCTGTCTCTGCATCTGACCTTTAGTGTCCGTCTGAGCGCGCCCGTCAGGCCTGAAAAGGTCAAGCGGCCGCTCCTGCCCGGCCTTCCTGTCTGTCGGTAAACATTGCCCTGCCCATGCGGCTCCAGTGTTTTGATTTACGTGTCAAGTGTGTATCTGTGTGTGTGTCTGTACGTGTGTGTGTGTGTGTGTGTGTGTGTGTGTGTGTGTGTGTGTGTATGTGTGAACTTGTGTGTGTGTGTGTGTGTGTGTGTGTGTGTGTGTGTGTGTGTGTATGTGTGTGTGTGTATGTGTGATCCATTTGAACATGCAAAGTACATGAGTGCAAATTACCCACAAACCTTAACAATCACATCAGGCTCTAACAGAACACACCGCGGAAGGTCCACTGTGAGCGAGTGAATGCATGAATGTCCTCATCCATGAAGATCTGCTCTCTGTTTGTGTGTATTGGTTTAATCCTCTTTTGTTCTCAAAGGAGAGTGAGTGAAAGACAGAAATACGCAGTTAGAGGAAGAGGGGGAAAGAGAGAGGGATAGGGAGAGAGAGAGAGCGAGAGATAGAGGGAGAGAGAGGATTTGCCTGCATCGTACCCCCTCCTCCTCATACTCTGATAATTAGCTGAACAGATTACATGCTGGCTCTATTCATGCTGCTGTGTCTCCTGTGTTTCATGGGTTTTGAGCATTAGTGTGTGTGTGTGTGTGTGTGTGTGTGTGTGTGTGTGTGTGTGTGTGTGTGTCTGTCTGTCTGTCTGTCTGTCTGTCTGTCTGTCTGTCTGTCTGTCTGTCTGTCTGTCTGTCTGTGTGTGTGTGTGTGTGTGTGTGTGTGTGTGTGTGTCTGTGTGAGTGTGTGTGTGAGTGTGAGTGTGTGTGTGTGTGTGTGGGTTGGAGGGATTTGCCCATTTTCTCTGGTTTCTTCCGCTCTCCGTTCCTTGAGATTTATTGGATTGACTAAATGAATAATATGGATGAATAAAAATGCCTGTACCAAAACACACAACTAGAATACAAATACAATTTAAACAAATGAATGCAGTCACACACTCACACTTTCTCATGTAAATGATCTACACATCTGACTCTGTGTCGCTGTTTTGCAGATTCAACTGCATTGCTAATAATTGTTTATTATTTTATTATCAGCAGCATTGCTAATTAACATTGCTAATTATTGTATATTATTTTAAAAGGCCTTATTTGCCTGTAGGTCTCAAAACTGACACAAACTAGAGTCACTAGTAGTCACTAGTTTCATTGCCTTTTTGGATGGAAAGTCACTAGCAACATCTTTCCAACTGAGAAAAATGTGTGTGTGTGTGGTGTTGGTGTGGTGTTTTCCAGACTCTCCCAGCCATGTTACCAATGCAACATCGCCATCTTTGACATCTTTGGTCTTATTCAACTGTAGCTCCTATCCCTGCAGAGTTCCTGTTTTTCTTCAAGCCATGCTTCACGCTTGGCTTTGATGGACACAGTAAAAATCAATAGCAAATCTGACTGTAATCCGAGCAGAATGAGAGCTGTGAAGCTCCTGTCTGACTGAATCAGGGTATTACACCCGCTCATACAGGCTGTGTGATACGCTGATATGCTCCTGCTTCAGCACACTGGCTCTGAATACTGAATACCCACGGCCTCCTTTACTGTTCTGCAGAATACAGCCCTGTTTAGGCAACAATAGATGTGTGTGAGGGATGCACTTGCGTTGACATGGATTGATATGCATGTTTCCTCTAGAAGACGCTACTGGTCCTTACGAACTGAAACCAAAGATTCTTTGGTTAACCAAGATGAAGCATATTAGACTTTTCACTGGCTCATGGTTGTTCTAACCTGGGATTTCCCCATGGCATTTTGTTGCCAGGTTTGACTGGTTTGGATAAAATGCAACAATGATTAACTCCCCCCCCCCCCCCCTCTCTTTTTCTGTCTCTCTCTATCCCTCTCTCTCTCTGTCTCCCTCCCTCTAGGCTCCATGCAGGCGATGAATAAGACGCGGCGCATCATGGAGCAGGGTGGCACACACTTCTCCAACGCGTTCGTCACCACGCCCATGTGCTGCCCGTCGCGCTCCTCCATGCTGACGGGGAAGTACGCGCACAACCACAACACCTACACCAACAACGAGAACTGCTCCTCGCCCTCCTGGCAGGCCCAGCACGAGCCGCGCACGTTTGGGGTCTATCTCAACAACACGGGCTACAGGACAGGTACGTTGTGTTCATACAGTACACACATAATACATTCCAACACATGCACTGCACTTGTTCGTTCTTCAGCTGCTGAGAAGACTGAATAGGTACACAAGTACACTTGCCCATACGCATGACGTCTAAAACACGCACACATACACATGCATATGCATATACAGTATATAGTATTAGATACATTACATACATTAACCCAAGCCGAAGATGGATGTGCTTAGTGTGCTTACAGAGCAAGTGAATTGTAGACATTCTCACACACATACTCCACCTGACTGTAGTAAGACGTTTCGTAAGATCCAATAACAATGACCTTTCCACAACATCGTGTCACATGTCATACATGTAACATAATCCAATGGGAGCCCCACTCCTGTCTGTCTTTCCCATGTCATAATCTTGTACATGCTAAAGCCTGAGGTAATCCTTGGCTGTAGTAATGTTGCAGTCATGCCACATCACTTTGTCTCACATACCACATGCAGACACACACAATGTCCACATACAGTACAGACACACACAATATCCACATACAGACACACACACACACACACACACACACACACACACACACACACACACATAGACACACACAATATCCACGTACAGACACACACAATATCCACATACAGACACACACACACCCACATGCAGACACACAAAATATCCACATACAGACACACACAATATCCACATACAGACACATTCCCACACCATACATCCATTCACTTCTTCACTGCCTTTCAGGAACCACTCTCA
>NC_055963.1:25219909-25244706 GCF_018492685.1 Alosa sapidissima
ACACACACTCACACACATACACTGAAAGAGAGAGAAAGAGAACAGGCATGGCTTATATAGAGCCCTAACATGCCATGTGGTTTAGGGGTTCTACTGATTCACTAGCATTGAGCTGTGTGCTGTGTGTCTGTTCACCTAGATGAGGACCTTGTAAAGCATTACAAATGTCAGTATACAGTAGACTCATGTTTGAAGGGTAAGTGAGGATGCAAACTTTCATTAGAGTGAAATATGATTGATACCATCACCAAAATCATGTGCAATACAGGGAGTACAAAGATAAGAGAAGAACAAACAGGAGATGTCATCATTTTTAAAAAATATACATTTATTAATAATAATTATTATATTATGCCGAAAAAAATATGTCTTTGCAATTATTTATTAATTTTTGTCTATGTGCTCCTCATATTTTATGCTGGGGCATTGACCCTCACTGCCGTAGGATCCTCTTTCCTCTTTGGCTGCTGTTGTTACGGCAGCTGTTTGCAGCCTGTGTGGCTGCGTTAAGAACAGTGAAGCGGAGGGCCTTGGTCCCCCTCTGGTGAGCCCAGCCGTTCAGTCTCTTCCTCCTCTCCTCCTGCAGGCGTTTTCTCTCTGCTGGGGTTAGATCCAGTCCCAATGAATCCTGACGATTCCCAGTCTCTGGGGTCCACTGCTCTGGGGTTCTCAGGAGAGACACGGGCCTCTTTCTGTGTTGGTCTCCAAGATCCTGAGATGGGCTCCTCAACTCCCCCATAGCCAATTCAGGTCCCCTGGTGTCACATGACAGGGTTGGGTCTAAGAAGAAAGATGAAATGATGATTCAAATGAACAAGTTCTCATCAGGTGTACTTCAACTCTGATATGATACTCAGCCATCTGAAAATGCTAAACTTACTGCTACTAGCGTTAGCCTTCTCCTCCAGATGGTCTTTCTCTGCTGGGGTTAGACCCTGATGTTGCCCAGTCTGTGGGGTCCACTGCTCTGGGGACTTCTTACAATCCTGTCTTGGAGGAGACACAGGCCTCTCTCTGTCTCCGTCACCCAGCTCCTGAGACGGGCTCTGCCTGTCCCCCTCGGCCAGTTCAGGTCTTTCAGTGTTTGGGCCTATGGAGAGAAATTAAATGATTATTCAAATGCACAAGTCCACATCAGGTGCCCACTTCAACTCTTCTGGGATATCCAACCCTCTAAATAATGCTCATCTTACTGCGACTAGCGTTAGCCCTCTGTTTTGCAGCCTCTCTCCGTTCAAAAAAGCCACGCAGCCTCTGTTTCCGCTCCTCCTCCAGCTGATCTTTGTCTGATGGAGTTAGATCCTGATGTGTCCCAGACAGTATGATCCACTGCTCTTGGGACTTCTGAAAATTTTGTCCCAGAGCAGACACAGGGCTCTCTCTGTCCCCCTTTCCAAGATCCTGAGGTGGGCTCTTCCCATCCCCCATGGCCAACTGAGGTGTCTTGGTATCACATGACAGGTTTTGGTCTATGGAGAGAGATTATGAAATGATTATTCAAATTAGAAAGTCAACATCAAGTGCCCCCTTCAACTTTTAGAATTCAACCATCTAAATTATGTTCAACTTATTGCTTCTAGCGTTAGCCCTCTGTTTTGCAGCCTCCCTCTGTTGAAACCAGCTGAGAAGCCTCCTTCTCCTCTCCTCCTCCAGCTAGTCTCTGTCTGCTGGGGTTAGATCCTCAAACCTCCCAGGATGTAGGGTCCGCTGCACATTGCTGTGAACTCCTGGCTGGTATTGTTGCCATTCTAATGTGGGACAAGACACTGGCTTTGCCAAGAGGGGAGCCTCTGAGCTAGCTTTGGCCATCTTCCCACAGTCCAACACAGCTGGAATAGCATTTGTGCTAGTGTTAGCCATCTCCACCACAGATGCCACCACAGCTGCTGGACTAGCATTCACACTTGTGCTGGCGATCCCCATCTTCCCGCCGGCTTCATTAGCAGGATGAATAGCCTCTCTACTCGCTGTGCCTCAGGGGCAGCCATCTCAAGTCCCCTCAGCGCTGTTTCCTCCTTTCTTTTTTTATCGACCATGTCCTTCTTTAGGCGCTTAGCCTCCTTCCTCAGCTTCTTTTTACTTGGGTTCACCCTGTCCTTCTTTTGCTGCTTTCCTTTGGTCTTCACCTTGACCTCTGACCTCACTGTCTGTTTAATTGTCAAAACATGAATATGGGTTATAAAAAAGGGTCTTGGTTGAAGGTGCTGTATACAATAAACATAGTGGGTTACCCATCATACACGGTAATGCACACTACCTAAATGCATGTACACACACACACAGACAGAGAGAGAGAGAGAGAGAGAGATACACACACCTTTAAACACATGCACGGACACACACACACACACACACATGCATGCACGTATGCTCTCACAAATCACGCACATACAGACACACACACAAACACACACACACACACACACACACACACACACACATACAGACACACAAACACACACACACACACACCCACACACACACACTCACACATTCCTATCTCCTGCTGCTGTCAGATGTCTCATCTCTCCAGCTCCAGTGCTAATTAGCTGCCAGCTGGGGCCAGTTTCTTTGTCTGTCTCTCTCTCCCTTATTCTCTCTCTCTCTTTCTCTCTCTCTCTCTTTCTACCCTCTTCATATATTTTCCTCTTTTTCTTTTTTCCTCCAGCTTCCCTCTTTTTCCTCCATCTCTCCATCCGTCCATCTCTTTCTAGTAGAAATAGAAAACACACACACACACACAGCGCGCGCGCGCGCGCGCGCACACACACACACACACACACACACACACACACATATTTACCCATGTAGCAGTGGGCGGTGGTAGTGTAGTGGCTAAGGAGCTGGGCTAGCATGCAGCAGCCTAAAAAGTTGTGGGTTCAATACCCGGCTTACACTATTGTGCATATGAGCAAGGCACTTAAACCCTAGTTGCTCTGTGGACAATGGCCCCTGTAATATAATTAACATTTGCAAGTCACTTTGGATAAGTGTCTGCTAAATGAATAAATGTAAATGTAAGTCATGCATTCAGTTTTAGAGAGGAATTCTTCTTATTCCATCAAGAAATGTCAACTCTGTATTTTCAGCAGAGGAGAGATCTCACATCAGTATTTATTGGCTTCTTCACACACACACACACACACACACACACACACACACACACACACACACACACGCACGCGCACACACACACACCCTGTCTGATCCCTCCAAATAACAGTACATCATTGGTCTTGGTGTGAGCCACGGGTTTGTTATGAGTGTAATGAATATGTCTGCCAGGTCTCAAGGCACTCCTTGAGGTGATTTCATACGACGCTCAACACTTCATCTCACCAATAAAGACTCATGAGTAATAATTACAGGCTCAGCATGTGCAGAAAAGAGTCACAAATACACAGTGGAAAGAGATGGGATGTGAATATGTAGGAGAACAATATAAACATAAATCTATATAATTGACAAAATAACGTGCAAAATAAAAGATAATATTGTTTACCACTGTCTTTCTACTTCTCCTTCCCTCACACACAGACACACATTATACCATCACTAATTACACTATTGCATACAAATAATGCAGTGGCTGTACTATTTCCACATCTGTAATGGGCACATACAGTATACTGTAATATGTGATTTTATATATATATATATATATATACTGTAATCTATCAGGCATAGCAGCGTGAGTTGCCCAGCAGTGAGAGCTCTTAGCTGGGCATCTCTGCTATGGGTGTGGCCTCAGTGCGCCTTTCTCCCCATGTTGTTACTGTCACTCTTCCACTGCGGTTGCTGCTGCTGCTGCTGCTGTGTTGGAGGGGTGCTTGCTGCTGATGTTGTCATCGTCGTTATTATCTGTTAGGAGAAACACGGTCCAGTGTGCAGCAAGCTCGCTATTCATAATGTCACCTGTTTTGGTTAGTTTCTCCTTTCTGTCTCCCTTTCTTCCCTCTCTCAGACTCTGTCCCAGACACTTGACACCTCCCAAGCTTCTCTCCCTCCCTCCCTCTCTGTCCTGGACCTCTGCGCTGGCACTCTAACCTGTAACTTTCCATTCCCATCCCTAGATCTCAGGAGAGCATGGGAGATGCAATACCTTGAATCATCTTCTTTCACCCCCCCCCACAGACACACACACACACACACACACACACACACACACACACACACACACACACACACACACACACACACACTCTCTTTCTTTCTCCTCGTAGTCCCACCCACAGTAAAGCTGGTTGGAGGAAGCAAGCAGAACACGGAACCTGTTCACATGTCAGACACACAGAGGGGGGTTGTAGGCTTACAGGCATACTTGTCATACCCAACCCCAATACAGACAGACACACACACACACATGCACACACACGCGCACACACACACACACACACACAATCACACACACACACACACACACACACCCTTCCCTCTCTCTTCATTTCAGTGTGTTCAGCGCAGAGAGGTGCTCAGGGATGCGCTTTGATTTCTCCATCCTGCCGAGAGTCACGTTCGTGGATTGCCACAAATTCAAAAACAAATTGATATGACCTCTTTAACACACAACTCATCAACAGCCAGGGACTTATCTCAGCAGACAATATGAAGAGAGAGAGAGAGCGAGAGTGGGAGAAATAGAGGGGGAGGGGGAGAGAGGCAGAGGAAGATAAATAGAGTGGCAAAATGAAGTGCTAAAGCACCGCCACCTCTTTTCATTTCTCTCTCAAAGGGTTGTTATGAATTTGGTGCCGGTAGCCAACAGAGAGTGGTCAGCCTTAGTGGAAGTGGCCCTCAGTGGCTGCAAGCGGAGAATGGAACAACGGCCTCCACAGATTGATTTGACTTTGGGGAGTGTGGTGGTGGTGGTGGAGGAGGTTAGTAGGCAGTCAGGCATTGCAAGTGACGAGTGGAAACACTTTGGGATAGGGCTTTTAATCGGCTTCACAGAGTGAATAGCACTTTGGCTCTCAACGTTTATGTGTGTGTGTGTGTGTGTGTGTGTGTGTGTGTGTGTGTGTGTGTGTGTGTGTGTGTGTTTGTGTGTTTGTGTGTGTGTGTGTGTGTGTGTGTAGAGAGAGAGAGAGAGAGAGAGAGAAGTGTTAGGGGACTAATAGGCCTCTCAAGCTGGTCACAGGACAGGCAACCTTATAAAACTTATACAGCTTGTTTCTTAGTGTTCCTTTTCAACACACACACACACACACACACACACACACACACACACACAAACACAAAAAGTGTTGTATCTGTTCTGATGTATCTGATATTGCTAACCATTCCTTTCAGCTACCTGAGCCCCTTTTGTCTTGTTTCTTTCTCTCTGCCACTTTTGTTCACCTTTACTGACTATCACCAGGTCAAACCTTTACTGACTATCACCAGGTCAAACCTTTACTGACTATCACCAGGTCAAACCTTTACTGACTCTCTCCAGGTCAAGCACTCTCTTTACTGTGCACTTGAAGGCTTCCCTGTCAAAGACAACCCCCTCTCCCCTCTCCTCGGCCAGTAAACCAGCCCGCATGAACCCTGCTCACCCTCTACTGTACCTCCCATCTCCCCAAATCTTCAATAGTGCCCTTGTGTTCACCCAAATCCACCGTGAATCCATCCCCCCAGCCCCCACACCCCTCTTGTGCAGTTACCCCAGGGGCATCCAATTACCCCCCATCCGCCTCCTACAAATGACCCCCCTCCACCATAGCCAAATGGTCCCCCAGCAGAGCTCCCCCATGTTGTTCCCATCCACCCCAAGTGCACATTAGCCCAATTTGCTTTAATGGAGCATGGCGGATCGCTCTCTCTCTCTCTGCCTCCAACCAGCAGCCACACACACAACCCACAGCACCACCCTCCAGGAGCCACACATGAACTAATGACCCCCTTCTCCCATGCAAATTGGGGACCCAGGTCACCTCTCTCTCTCCTCGACCCGCACTCTTTCTCAAACTATGCCCCTCTTGACCCTGCTACTCTGGGCGGGAACCTCACTGTGGGAAGATATTATCCCCCCTTAAGCCAGAGATCTGGACCTTAACTACCAGTCTCCATTGTTGGAGACTTGGCCATTTTGTTCCCATTGTCCGCTGACTGGCTCTCTGCTGAGGGGATAGCGGGGTGCTTCTCTGGCCCCCACTG
Source organism: Alosa sapidissima (assembly GCF_018492685.1). Lineage (NCBI taxonomy): Eukaryota > Metazoa > Chordata > Actinopteri > Clupeiformes > Clupeidae > Alosa > Alosa sapidissima. The sequence continues at coordinate 25,226,051 of NC_055963.1, forward strand.
AGCCACTGTCATCACCAGGCCCTTCACAGCAAGGGAATTCTTCCCTTTTTCCTCTCTCTCTCTCTCTCTCTCTCATTCTCTATGTCTCTCTCTCATTCTCTATCTCTGTATCTCTCTCTCTGTCCCTCAGTTCCACTGTGATCTGGAGTCTCTCTTCCTCTCTCATCTGTGTGGCGATGAGTGAAGTGGAGAGTGAGCGATTTGCTCGCCTGCGGATCACAAGCGATTGGCCCTGGCTCTGAACAATCTGATGCACTCTCCCACGCGCTTTTCAGTCAGGATTAAGCCCACTGGGACCAGGCAGCTGGAAATACTAGAAAACGGAGAAGAGTGGGGAGTTAACTCTGTGTGTGTGTCTGTGTGTGTGTGTGCACAGTGGTGTGAGTGTGTGTATGTGTGCGGGTGGGTTAGCTGGTTGTGCAGCACTGCAGGCTAAATTTTGTGTGTGTGTGTGTGTGTGTGTGCACAGTGGTGTGAGTGTGTGTATGTGTGCGGGTGGGTTAGCTGGTTGTGCAGCACTGCAGGCTAAATTTTGTGTGTGTGTGTGTGTGTGTGTGTGTGTGTGTGTGTGTGTGTGTGTGTGTGTGTGTGTGTGTGTGTGTGTGTGTGTGTGTGTGCGCGTGCGCGCGTGCGCGCATCAGTGTGTGTTGAGAGGATTACATGAAGTGCTGAGGTAGAGCTGGTGTTGATGGAAGAGGGGCTGAGCCAGTGCCGTCTCCAGTCTGCTCCCACGATCTCAGGGTCATGCAGGAACATTTGCATGTGTTTGCTGTGTGTGTGTGTGTGTGTGTGTGTGTGTATGTGTGTGTGTGTGTGTGCACATGCCAGAATTTCTGCAAGTAAGCATGTGTGGATCTATGTCTGTGTGTGTGTACGTTTGTGTGTGTGTGTGTGTGTGTGTATGTATAGTATAAATATATACTCTTTTGATCCCATTAGGGGAAATTTGGCTTCTGCAGTTTATCCCAATCGGTGAATTAGTGAAACACACTCAGCACACAGTGAAGACACAGTGAGGTGAAGCACACACTAATTCCAACGCAGTGAGCTGCCTGCGACAGCGGCGCTCAGGGTGCAGTGAGGGGTTAGGTGTCTTGCTCAAGGGCACTTCAGCCGTGCCTACTGGTCGGGGCTCGAACGTGTGTGTGTGTGTGTGTCCATACATGCAGCTGTGTGTGTTTACGTAAGAAGTGTCAGTACATGCCAAGGCATTAGCAGCAGGTTGGTGCTGTTTAATCACTGGCGACCACTGATAACACCCAGCTCATCCATGTTCACCAGGAAAATCTGCTTAACAGCATGGCACTTCAGAGAAGGCGGATATGGTGTGTGTGTGTGTGTGTGTGTGTGTGTGTGTATTTTTCTGTGTTTATGAGTGATTATTTTGCTACAACATTCAAAGAAATAACAAGTCAATACCAGACAAAATGTGTTGGTATTTCTGTATGTTGCTCTTCTCTCTCTCTCTCTCTCTCTCTCTCTCACACACACACAGACACACACACACACACACACACACACACACACACACACACACACACACACACACTGTGCATGGTTGAAGAGCACATTCTCCTTGAGTGAGGGCTCTGGAGAGATGGGTTTGGCTGCATTGTCATTGCGCTCACACAGAGAGTGGAAAGAGCAGGCCTACACTGGGAATTAGCTGTGCCTGGTGGCAAATAACATTCTGATGACATTGACTATAAGGCTGTCACGTGTGTGTGTGTGTGTGTGTGTGTGTGCAGTGGGTAAAAGGGAGATAGAACAGGGGAGGGGTCTTAGAGATAACCATATGCGTGCACAAGAAAAATACATTACCACGCAATAAATGTTAATAAAAACTATATAAAACGTGTGTGTCTGTGCAAGCATGTGAATGCATAAATGAGTGCTTATGTGTGTACTCTGTGTGTGTGTGGAATACTAATATCCTATTGGCAGCTGTATGTATTGCTCTTGCACCCAAGGTGCAATTAAGGCATCCAGTAGCCCAAGGTCAAAACTCTGAGTATGCCATAGCACCCCCACACACCTTAACTCTCCAATTTATATTCATCACCCCCCACATACAGTACACACACACACACACACACACACACACACACAAGTGCAGTCGTCCTGTCTGTTTGCCACCAGCAAACAGCATGTTGGTTCACCCACTTGTATCCTCATTCTGCCCTTTACACATGCGAACACACACACACACACACACACACACACACACACACACACACACACACACACACACACACACACACACACACACACAGAGACACACACACACACACACACACAGACAAACACACACACACACACACACAGACAGACACACACATGACACACACACACACACACACATCACAGCATAGCTGACACCTCTCGTCTCTTTGTCTCTGTTCCAGCACCCCCAGCTATAACTACGCACCCAACCCAGATAAGCACTGGATCATGCGCTACACAGGGTCCATGAAGCCCATCCACATGGAGTTCACCAACATGCTGCAGAGGAAGAGGCTGCAGACACTGCTCTCCGTCGACGACAGCGTGGAGAAGGTGAGAGCAGGAAGAGAGGAGAAGAGAGGGGGGGCGGGGGGGGGGGGCAGCCTTCTCTGGTCACTGATATTTGAACACATGAAAATTATAGAAATGGATGAGTTACACACACACACAAGCGTGAACACACACACACACACACACACATACACGAGTTTGCCTAATCATAGTTTAGAGCCCACTGAACTGTGGTAACACACAGAACAACAGATTGAAAATGGAGTAAAAACAGACATGGCTGATGAAAAATGAGACGTGTCAGACTGAGCTAGAATGAAGGGCAGAGTAGAGGACACAGCAAGGCACAACAGCACAACACATATGATGTTGACCTCAGCACTTACTACATAATGTACAAGGACCAGGAATGCAAAGCTGAAGATAGGTTTGAAGACAGAAATAGGTAGCATGAGACAAGCAATGTTCTCTGAGGGTTGTTTGTGCTCCGTGGAATATCTGCTTCAGTGATGTAGCTGTAACCCTGTTTAATACATTGTACACGATACAAAAAACATTCATTTTAAAACATATTTTATTAACCTATAAATATTACACTTGCTTTTTAAAAGGCTTTATTAGCACTAAATAGAACTTTTTCACTTCTCACTTTTTTCATTCCTCTCACTGAATAATTATTTCTTTAATGTGTTTGTCTTTGGTGTTTGTCGCAGGTGTATAATATGCTGGTGGAGACTGGAGAGCTGGAGAACACCTACATCATATACACTGCTGACCACGGCTACCATATCGGCCAGTTTGGACTGGTCAAGGGCAAGTCCATGCCCTACGAGTTTGACATACGAGTGCCCTTCTACATACGAGGCCCTAACGTGGAGGCAGGAACTATGTGAGTATCTTGTGTGTGCATGTGTGTGTGTGTGTGTGTGTGTGTGTGTGTGTGTGTGTGTGTGTGTGTGTGTGTGTGTGTGTGTGTGTGTGTGTGTGTGAATCTAAGCACAGTACACGTGTCCTACTCTTTTTAATTTCCTCTCGAGGATTGAACAAAGACATAATGGGATACACACAGTGGGATTAAAAGCACAGACAGCCTGTGCCTGAAACATAGAAAGAGTAAGCCAACAGAGAAAGAGAATGAGAGAGAGAGTGAAAGAATGAGGGAGGGGAAGAGAGAGAGAGGGATGGATGGAGAGAGGAAATAAGAGACAGAAGGGGTAGAGATGAGGACAATGAGAAAGATAGATGGAAGGAGGGAGGAAATGAGAGAGTGAGAGAGAGAAAGAGAGAGAGAGAGGAGCGAGAGAGAGCAAATGTAATAAACTTTCTCTATTTGTAGTGCAGGCTGAGGTGGGATCCATCTGGTTAGTTTCTAATGGGGACTCCTCTGGCATGGCTGCTCTCTGTGTGCTTCTGCTGTTTGCTCTGGCACTCGGTCCTGGGCCTGTTTGGCAACGCCAGGCCAACAGGTCTCCAGTTCTGCCCAGAGTTTAAGGGTTTAAGACTCTGCTGCCATCGGTGCCTCGAAACCCTGCTGGCTGCTAGGACTCTCTTGTTGCCCCTTCACTCACAGGAGCACTCACACACATATAGACATAGAACACACATAGAAATACACACACACACACACACACACACACACACACACACACACACACACACACACACACACACACACACACACACACACACACAGTCAACACAGACATACATACATATACTGTACGTGTACACAGATATACACACACACACACACACACACACACACACACACACACACACACACACACACACAGACAGGCAGACGGCCTTGGTCTTGGCTATGCAGAGCTGCACGAGGCTGTGTTTAATAGCATTAGCCTTTAGCTTGTTTACCAGTGCACTCAGTGCTCCCATGTTAACTGCTTCCCAGAAAAGCAGATTAAGCCGGCCAAAGCCATCTCATGTGGAGATCATGAGATCTCTCTCCATTTGGGTGTGAGGCTAACAAGAGAACAAGATAGAGAGAGAGAGAGAGAGAGAGAGAGGGAATGAGAGCAAGAGAGAGAGAGAAAGAGAGAGAGATGGCATTGGTGCAGAGGAAAGGATAGAGCTTTTGTGCAGAGGGGAAGGGAGGGGGAGAGAGAGAGATGTAAACACAGATAAAGCAAATGGCAGTGCTGGAGAGTGTGAGCTGAGCAGAGAGAGGGAGGAAGAAATGGGACAGAGGGAGGAGAAGAAATGGAGGGAGGAAGAGATGGGGTAGAGGGAGGAGAAGAGAGAGGAAGGAAGAGATGGGGTAGAGGGAGGAGAAGAGAGAGAGGAAGAGATGGGGTAGAGGGAGAAGAAGAGAGAGGGAGGAAGAGATGGGACAGAGGGAGGAGAAGAAATGGAGGGAGGAAGAGATGGGATAGAGGGAGAAGAAGAGAGAGGGAGGAAGAGATGGGGTAGAGGGAGGAGAAGAGAGAGGGAGGAAGAGATGGGACAGAGGGAGGAGAAGAAATGGAGGGAGGAAGAGATGGGATAGAGGGAGAAGAAGAGAGAGGGAGGAAGAGATGGGGTAGAGGGAGGAGAAGAGAGAGGGAGGAAGAGATGGGGTAGAGGGAGGAGAAGAGAGAGGGAGGAAGAGATGGGGTAGAGGGAGAAGAAGAGAGAGAGGAAGAGATGGAGTAGAGGGAGAAGAAGAGAGAGAGGGAGGAAGAGATGGGGTAGAGGGAGGAGAAGAGAGAGAGGGAGGAGGTCTTGTAAGGGTGTGAGGACTGGGCGATGGAGTCAGCAGGTGAGTGTATGGTGTTTGGGATTATCCCCATGGTGAATCAATCTGCCCTATTACACACTAGGACACACACACACACACACACACACACACACACACACACACAAACACACACACACACACACACGCACACACACACACACCCTCTCTCTCTCTGTCTCACATACAGAGTGAAAAACACACCAAGATATGTGGACATACTGTTCCCTTTGTTTGCTGCTAAAACACCACTTTGACCTGTGAGAAACCCACATATAAATCTGAGCACACACACATTAACATAAATGTACATTCATTCACACATATACTGCATCTATCCACAATGAAACTTACAAACTAGCACACACTATACTCATAGTGAAACACACACACACACACACACTGAAATCCTCTGCCCTTCTTGCCCAGTGGCAGCGGCTGGATGTGCTCCAGGGTAATCTGGCTAAATCTTGCGTGTGTCTCTCCTGGCAGCCCTCATCTGGCCTGGTTTAGGGCTCCACCAGAGACAGCCAGTAGCTCTGGGAGACCGGAGAGGGAGAGACGAAATGAACCCGCTTTTCCCCTCCAAAACCACTTTTTATATCTGCCCATCCATCTTTCACCCTTTGTGTCTGTCTCTCTTTCTCTTTCTCTCCCTCTCTCTCTCTCACACACACACACTCACAGATTAGAACACACAAGTGCACACCACAGATACACACATGCGCGCACAACACAACTCTTATCTCTAGTTTCTCCCCATGCCCTACCCCCTGGCTCCAGTGTGACGTGTGAACACACACACACACGTGTGCCTTCTAACTGTCTGGTGCCGTCCATCTCTGTTTCCATAGCAACCCCCACATGGTGCTGAACATCGACCTGGCGCCCACCATCTTGGACATCGCTGGACTGGACATTCCGCCCGACATGGACGGCAAGTCCATCCTAAAACTGCTGGACACTGACCGGCAAGCTAACAGGTAGGACTACTCACATTCTGCAGTTATGTATGAGTTGGGTGAGTTTGGTTTGTGTATGTGTTTGCTTGCATGTGCATTTGTAAGTATGTTTGTATTTTGTCCGGTGTGTGTGGTTGTTGTTGTTGTTGTTGTTGCTGTTGTTGTTTATGGCTATAGTGAAATGGCTGTTAAAGGGCATTATCAATCCTCCCGCACGGTACAAAACACCTGCCAAACTCTTCACAGCATGTAGTTTAAATGGACTATTAAAAACATCTCAGACACCAAGTGCCTAAGGGTCCAGACGCCAGTGCTGAGCTCCACAGTGTTGTGTTGTGCTCTCTGTAAACACCTCAGACAGTCCCACAGAGTCCTCCAGATCCTCACTGTGTTGATGTCCATCTCTGTGTGAAGGCCGTGGATGAGCAAAGCTGGTTAAGCTCATGGATGAGATTGATTGATAAATTGATGAACCCTGTGCACAGTGATGAGATTCAAGGTGTTTTAAAGCTCAGAGCATCTGCTCACAACCCCACACCACCCCCCCCGCCACCCTGCCGCCAGGCCTCAGGGAAACAATGGCAGCAGACCAAACATCAGGGCCGGTGCAAAAAACGCCTCCGAGTCACCATAGCGGCCGCTGAAATGACACCCCGCTACTGACACGGCCCACTTCCATTCGCCGGGATATTGCTTTCATTACGTGGAAAAGAGGAAAGAAAACAGGAGGAGAAGTGCGTCCCGAAAGAAAGAGGGAGGAGGAGGAGGAGGAGGAGGAGGAGGGGGGAGGAGGGGGAGAGTCATCCATCTGCATCCTTCCCTGTCATGTCAACATGGGTTTGGCTTATAATAACTCTGGGCTGTGGCCTGCCAAGGGATGAAATGGAAAGAAGCAGAGAGATGGAGGGAGAGAAAGAGAGAGGGAGAGAGGGAGAGGTGGTGACAAGTGGAAGTGCTGGATGGCAGGGTGCGGGGGAAGTTGGGGGAAATGAAAAAGGGCGAGTGGAGGGAGGGGGTCTCTCGCTCTCTTTGCCTCCAACCCCCTTCCCCCACCCCCCCCTCGCCCCCCCTCCCTCTCCCGCTCTCGCTCACTCTCGCTCTCTCTTTCATTCCCCCTTTCATCACCCTCTCTGTAATCACAAATAAATAGCCTCTCCTAGCCGTGAAATTGGCTGGCATGGAGAGGAGTGGAGTGAGTGGGGAGGAGGGGAGAGGAGGGGAGAGGAGGAGGGGAGGGGAGAGGAGGAGGGGAGGGGAGAGGAGGATGGATAGATGGAGAAACAGAGAAGAATGAAAGTAGTCTGGGAGGGGGTGGGTGTGGAGACATGGGTATCAACCACCTCCCTACATCTCTCTCTATCTCTATACCTCTACCTCTGTCTCTCTCTCTCTCTCTGACTCTCTCTCTCTGTCTCTCTCTCTGTCTCTCTCTCTCTCTCTCTCTGACTCTCTTTGTCTCCCCCCACCTGCAGAGATCTGACAGATAGAGGGAGTTGGTTGGGGTGGCTGGATCAATAGCTCATATCAGTGGGGAAGGTCACAGGGAGAGAGAGAGAGAGAGAGAGGGGATAAGAGGAGAGTGAAGGACAGTTTTCTGCCTCTGCACTTCCCTGCTCGCCTCCCCACTCTCCCAACGGTTCACTTCAGAAAGAGAGAGAGAGAGAGGGAAAGAGAGAGAGAGAGAGGGAAAGAGAGAGAGAGAGAGAGAGAGGGAAAGAGAGAGAGAGAGAGAGAGGGAAAGAGAGAGAGAACATGCGCACGGCCCCTCCAGTTCCCCCATCACCAATCAATCCAAGCCCACAAGCATTTGATTATACACACACACACACACACACACACACACACACACACACACACACACACACACACACACAACCAACTGCACAATCACATATACACACACATACACATACAACAGCACAATAGCAGTCCACACACACAAACGCACATACGCATAAGCAGCATTTTTCGGTTTTCAGTCCTACCTGTTGCGTGATCATCCAGCCAATCTGTGTTTTTCCCTGTGCAGAGAGCTCCATTTCTCCAGCGTTTGGTTCTGCCCCACCGGCGGCCGACTGGCCCCTGAGCGATGACTGAGTGCAGCCAGTGGCTAATCGATTTCTCCCCCCATCCCCTCTCTCTGCTCTCCTCTCCTCTCGTCTCAGGTTCCAGTTCAACAAGAAGGGCAAAGTGTGGAGAGACTCCTTCCTGGTGGAGCGTGGGTGAGTCAGCAGAGAGCGAGTGGTTCTCGCTCTGCCCCCTCAGCAGACACCATCGTTGGGCCCCCAGGAGCTCCAGACGCCATCCTCACACACACCCTCACAACAGCAGCAAGGGCTCGGCCCCTCACGGCTGGCCTTAGCACGCCTAGCAACATTCATATAACACACACACATACACACACACATGTACACACACACACACACACACATACACACACACACACACACACACACACCCACACACACACACACACACACACACTACACTAGCAGACAGGGCTTTAAGTAGAACTGGCATTGCACTGCTAATAGAGGACACTATTAACAGTAGTAAGGTCATAGTGTGCTTTGCCACCAAGCTATCTATTCCTGATGTAAACAGTAACTGATTATTTCAGTACCATAGTATGTACATTATCCTCATGTTGTGTTAAAATGAGATAGATACAGGAGATACTCAGGTGCAAAGATAGAACAGGTCAAAGGTCATAGGAGGCTTGACCTCTGAGGCAGTATGGTTCTCCTAACAGGAAGTTGCTGCACAAGCTGAATGAGGGGAAAGATGTGGCTCAGGAAGAGAACTTCCTGCCCAAGTACCAGCGGGTGAAGGACCTGTGCCAGCGAGCAGAGTACCAGACGCCCTGTGAGCAGATTGGACAGGTACGGAGACACACACACACACAAACACACACACACTCTCTCTCTCTCTCTCTCTCTCTCTCTCTCCTCTCTCTCTCTCTCTCTCTCTCTTCTCTTTTTCACAGACACCCTCTGCCCGCAACCTCATCCCTCCTTCAACTCTACTCTCTAGCCCCAGTTAATTAGGTCTTCCAACTCCTTGAAAAGAACCTGCGCCTCCTGCTTAACTAGTTATTAACTTAACTAGCTATCACCGCAGTGCCCAGATGTAGCAACGCTCCAGTAACACTCATTGACCACACGCCCATAATGGAAGGCTGAGTAGGGGAATCTACCGTATAGATCAGCAGCTGTCTGGCTGTAGGGACAGGCCCATTGATTTCCACTCTGTCACACAGACAGGTATTGTGTACTTCAGTGACAGTAACAAGCAAGCAGTTAGGAGCTATACTCCCCCAGGAGCAGACAAACAAGAGATCAAGGATCAACTCCCACGCTCAAAAGGGCCCAAAAAAGGCCACTTACTGTAACACTACACATGCATGTTGACTGAGACTGAGAACTATTCAGCGTCTTGTTTATTTATTCAACTGACCTGGTGAGGCTTGAAGTGCAAAAGCAAGTGGACAAAAGCCATTAGTCAACAGCACTTATGAGAGTGTTTGCTCTTTAAATGGCTTTTTATGTACATGTGCCCAGCCTGCCATTAGAAAAACAGGTTTTGGCACTTGCCATTTGGCACAGAAGCTGTTATGGGTCTTTGCAGTGTGCAGATGTCACCACTTAATGATAACAGACAGGCAGGTGCCACTACAGGTGGGTATTCTAGTGTTCCACTAACAGGCTTTCTGGGATTCTCAGTGGCATAGATAGATGGGCTCAGGCTTGGAACAGACACGCAAGCACGAGGTGCGGTTCTCAGTGTTAGAAGAGGCACTCGCTGTGGTGATCTGTGATGCTGCCATGAGGCTGGTGGTGCTCTGAGGTAGAACAGTCAGGCTGGCGCTCTCTCTCTCTCTCTCTCTCTGGGGTAGAACAGTCAGGCTGGTGCTCTCTTTCTCAAATTCAAATTCAAATTCAAATATGCTTTATTGGCATGACAAACCATATGATGCATTGCCAAAGCGTTCACAGGAAAAATAATAATTAAATAAAATACAAATACAAAATGATATAAACATGTACAAACATTACAAACATTGTTACACTTCGTCACACACACACACACACACACAGCACGTCACAACCATACAAGACCATTGTCTGTACACGTGCAACATTTAGCTTTCCAAAAACCGGAGATTTTTTTTCGGGGGGGGGGGGGGGGGGGGGTCAGTGTTTATACCGGATCTGTGTTTTCATATTTATACGTTTCATACACGTGTTTCAACACTGCATTTCGGTCGTTGCTTTTACCTTACCATTACCTTACGCATGCCAGTTATGTATCTACGCTGCCTGCAGCCTACTTCCAAAACTCCAAAGCTGCTTGCTGTCAGATTTGGTTCCGAGGGCACAAGTTCAGTGTATCAACAAACACTCAATAACAGTTTATGTGATGTGTTAATCAATTAAATTCCCAACAATTTCACAACAGCTAGTTCTGGAGTAGGCCATTCAACTAGCCCGCTTGCTTACGACGAGACTCAGGCTGCGCAGTCGGCACCCGCTTCCTTATTTGGGTTTTTGGGTTGCCAGGTTTTAGCTATGACAAAACGGTTGAAATTGAAACTAAGTGATCGTGTATGTGGTAGGGTGTATTTCCATACACAATCTGGCAACCTGAATGGATCAATGATTTTAAAATGAAGTTTGATGGCCATGCAAATTACGGGAGTTTTCCGGGAGAAATAACAAAACGGGAGGGTGCTGGGAGATGACCTTGAAATACGGGAGAAACCCGGGAAAAACGGGAGTGTTGACAGGTATGAAAACCAAGACAGGACAAAACAATACAAAACAAACAGGAGACATGGTGTAACAAACTGGGGCTGGGGAGCAGTGTTGTGTTGAAGGGTGAAGGTAGTGGGGTGATTATCTTATGTAATGCCTTCTCTCAGGTTATGGAGTGAGGACACATAACTGGCTGCCAGTATGCATGTGCTGGTGTCATCACCCAAAACTACAGCAAGTTTTTCTGTTCCTCCTTTTTTGTGAAGCTGGGAATGATGTTCAAAATGGTGAATATTTGTCTCTTTGGGACCGATATTTGTCACAGTGTAGCAGAAAGTGCACCTCTGACTCTACCTCCCCTGTCATACAGTGACCACATGTCCTTTGCTCTTTGGCCAGCCATGACTTCTTGTGCCTGCCTTTCTCTATGGCTAGACTGTGGTCACTCAGGCCTGTACTTGGTGAGGATCTGTCTCTGCTTCGTATCTCTGACAATGTGGAAGATACTCTGCCAATTGATAATTGATAGTCTTTTCGTATGCCAATGTAACATTCTAGTTTGTGTTGTAATTTTGTTTCTTTCTTCCAGTGTTCCAAATAAGAATTGGAAGAATTGTTAATTTGGTTGATTCTGATTGGCGGTTGGGAAGCAGTGCTGTCGGTAGAATAGTCAGGCTGGTGTTCTCTCTCTCTCTCTCTCTCTGGGGTAGATTAGTCAGGCTGGCGCTCTCTCTTTCTCGCTGTTTCTCTGTGTTTGAAGGAGGCAGAGCAGATGAGCCTCTTTGAATCCTCTTTCATCTTTACCACCCTCATATGCAGAGCTGAAAGCAGAGGTGTGTTTGATGTGATTAGCTCTCTCTCTCTCTCTCTCTCTCGCATAATCTCTCTTTCTCTCTCTCTTCTCTTTCTGTGTGTGTGTGTGGGGGGGGGGCAGGGAGAGATGATTGTGGGAGTGGGGTTGCTACATGGTTAAGTACAGGAAGTTTGAATTATCACATGCATATGGTCTAGTGCGCACACATACACACACACACACACACACACACACACACACACACACACACAAACACACACACAAATACACTCCTGATACTACATGGTTAGCATAGTTTAGCATGTTAACATTGTTAGCATGTTAGTTAGCATAGTTAGCATAACTGCTAAACATTATTAGCTAAGTTAGCTAAGTCACATGGTTAGCATAGTTAGCATGCTAGTTAGCATTGTTAGCATAGTTATCATTTTTGACAAAACTATTAGAAAAACATAGCTAAGTTAGCTAAGTAACATGGTTAGCATAGTTAGCATTGTTAGAATAACTGCTAAAATATGAATAGCTAATTTAGCTAAGTCATATGGTTAGCATGTTAGCATTCTTTGTATTTTAGCATAACTGCTATAAATCATTAGCTAAGTTAGCTAAGTCACATAGTTAGCATTGTTAACATAGTTAACAGCATTAACATTATTAACATTTAAAAAAAAAACTGCTAGAAAACATTAGCTAAATTAACTAAGTTAAGTAACTTGGTTAGCATTATTATCTTTGTAAACATAACTGCTAGCAAACATTAGAGCCATTCCAACTGTCAGTTATCGTCAACTATCTACCTAAATAATTTAACCATTTAAACTATCCACCTATTTAACTGTTCAGTCATTCCAACTACATTAAACCTCATCTACCTAGCAACCAATATAGTTTGTTTTTACTCTGTATGATATTTTACATCATATTTTTGCATTTTCATGCACTGTATTTCCTTCAGGAGAATGCTTTTCTAGTTATTATTATTATTATTTTTCTTTTTACCTTTTTTGTGCGCGCTATTCAGCCCAAACCGCTTAACGTACAAATTTGGTAGAAGCACCGTTCTGTAGATCTTCCAAGGCTTTACCGTCCTATCCGTTTTTCATTTTTTCAGAAGTTTATACTTTTTGAGATATTTGTAATTAAAAGTGTATTTTTCCCCCATAGACTTGAATGGGGGCTGTGATGTCATAATAGATCCAGCTGCGCTCGTTAAGTAGTTCTCAGAGCAGTTCCCAGGCTAATCAGAACACTGGCACAGGTGTCACCTGTGAGGAATTGAAACTGTCTCAGCTTCTAAGCATACAATCTAGCTCTACCTGAACTACACATCCTGTTAAAGTGATTCCTGTGTGTCAAAATAAAAGTCCCAGCCATATCTCATGGCATTCAGCATTATATCTCCAGAACGGCTTGACGTACATGCTTCAAATTTGGTACGAGTGTTTTTAATGGACCTCAAAGATGAAGTGAGTTGAAGTCGGAGGTTGAAGGTCAAATGTCAAGGTCAAAAACACCTTGAGTATGATATCTCAAGAATGCCACGTCACACAAGATTCAAATTTGGTTACTCCAAAAAGCACCTTTGCGGGGTATCACAATTACCCTACCAACCAGCTAGCAGCAAGCTCAACACCCTAACCAGCAGACTGCATCCCCTCGTGTAATTCCTCGGAATTGCATTTCTAGTTTTGAATAGCTGATATTGCTCTCTCCCGGAGGCCCAGTGCCTGATGACTGCAGCCATCAGTGTGACGTCAGAGGCCGGCGGCCGTGTTAGCTCTCTCTCTCCTCTTTGGTATTCTGTCAGCGTCTCGCCTCCCCCTGCGCCTGAGTCAAGACGCGCTGCTTGTTTTCATGCCGTTTAATGTTGTTTGATGTTCAGCCTGGCAGTCGGGATCTGACTGCAGGCATCATTAAAACACACACTCACTTCTTGTCTCTTCTTCTTACTTTCTGTTTTTTTTTGCCATGGGTGGGCTGTGTGTAGAAAGCCTAAAATGACCTGATGGCTTTCAGATTCTGGGTCTCTCTTCTCTCGCTCTCTCTCTCTCTCTCTCTCTCCTCTCTCTCTCTCTCTCTCTCTCTCTCCCTCAATCTTTCTCTCTCTTTCTCTCTATCTATCTCTATCTCTCATTTTCTGCATTGATTTGACTGCAGTGTCTTAAAGGAATTATCCGGAGTAAAATGCACTTTAGATCAATTTACGGATGATTGGGAGTACATACGTTGAGTTGACATCAAAATCATGTCATTCGGATGTGTTTTGAGAAAGATTGATTTTACCGTTTTTAGTCAAAACTCGTTAGCCTGGAAGTGACCAGGGCATCGACTCCTACGGACTTTCCCCTAAAGATGCCAGCTGCAGCAGCAACATTTCCGGAAAGGTACTGGCTTTATGAAATTCATTCTGGACTCTCTATCCGACCACATAAAGACCTCGGAATACTTCAGTTTGCCATTAGGGACCCTCTTCTCACTACCACGTAAGTGTAATGTTGTTTGGGACTGTAGAAGAGGTATAAAAATAGCGTTTTGTAGCGGAGAAATGACATGCCTTGGTCACTTCCAGGCTAGAGAGTTTTGACTAAAAACGGTAAAATCAAACTTTCTCAAAACACATCCGAATGACATGATTTTGATGTCAACAGATGTTCATGTATCCCAATCATCCGTAAATTGATCTAAAGTGCATTTTACTCCGGATAGTTCCTTTAATTGCAGGCGACAGGCACAGGCAGGCCAGATCACACACACCCCATCCAGGTGTATTTTCACATCAGTTCACTCGCTGTTCGCTCATTACCGAACACACAGTTAATGTGATAAAGAGAAAACAGACCGGCTATGACGGCCATTTACACTGAGGGGAGAGTAATTGAAATATTTGTGTGTGTGTGTGTGTGTGTGTGTGTGTGTGTGTGTGTGTGTGTGTGTGTGTGTGTGTGTGTGTGTGTGTGTGTGTGTGTGTGTTTCATATCAGTGACAACAAGCTCATTTTCTGTTATTTTTCATTATGCTACCTCCTGTCATTTCTTTCTCTCCTCTCCACATTATTCTCTCTCTCCCATTACCACTCTCTTTATCTCTCTCCTTCTATTCATCCCCTCTCTATTTTCCTTTCTGTACTGCCCTAAACAAGTGACAGTGTTTTAGAGTTTTAGATGTCACGAATATTTGGTGTCTTTATTACATTGTAACATAATACATCATAAATGTCATCTAAATGAATTAATTTAAAAGTCAAGTCACTCCTACATTCTCTCTCTCTCTCTCTCTCTCTCTCTCTCTCTCTCTCCACGCCTCCCTGTAGAAGTGGCAGTGTGTAGAGGATGCCACTGGTAAGCTGCGGCTGTATAAGTGTAAGGGGATGACCAGCTCGTCCCCCCTGCGTAAGAACCAGAACCAGAACCAGAGTCCGTCCAGCCTGAAGGCCCAGCTGTTCCAGCGTAGCAGTAGCACCACCACCACCACCATCACCACCATCAGCCAGCAGCAGCAGCAGCAGCAGCAGCAGCATCGCTCTCACCCGATGGCTGCAACTGCAGACTGCCCCTCTACAGAGTTAACCCCTTCAAGAAGAGCAAGATGCTGTCCAGAAAGAGTGAGTGTTTATAGTTATATCTAGCAATAGTGCATTTGAAAACATTTCATGGTAATTATCACCGGAGAGAAGAAATACTCCTTTCTAATTGGCTGGCAGGGTGGCTTTTAATTCTGAATAACAGGACACCTATGAAGTAGATCTGGTAAAAAAAAGTTTAATCGCCGTTCCATATCAATGCTTATGAATGGTAACTATAACAATCATAGTAGGACGACGGTTGAGCCTGGAGGCAGGCTTCGCAACAATGGAATCAACTGTAAACAAGCTAACTGTCCATGCTATCGCTGTTATAGGGCCAACGAAAGTTGTACAACAAGCTGAACTAGTGGGCTTCTTTTTAAACTGAACCACATGTTTCCTTTGCGTGCTATAAATGCATGGCTTTACAGTGGCAACCGGGTGATAAGCGGGATAACGGCCTTCGAGGTGTGTCCAGTTATACGGAATTAATGGACTCGGGCGCTGTGCGTCGGGGAGTTCTTTGCCCCTCGCCCTCGTCCATTAATTCCGTATAACAGGACACCGTTATCCCTTTACATAATGTATTATCTTGTTTATTTACTTTTTTGTATAGTAACTTAATGCATTTATTTTGTATGTAATAACATGCCATAAGATAGTGTTTCAGTATATTATTGCATTACAGGTGTCTGCATCATCTCAGTGTATATCCATTTATCCCAATAATGTCCTTGAAAAACACTTATATTTCATCTGATGTATCCATGACTCGCGTCTGTGGACTTCTACTTCAGAGAGCCTGGTTCGTAATGCACAGCTGCTCTTGCCTGCCACCTTGTGGGCACATTGGGATCTGATTTAGACTCTTCTTTGTCTGTGTGTGTGTGTGTGTGTGTGTGTGTGTGTGTGTGTGTGTGTGTGTGTGTGTCTGGCTGACAGAGTTGAAGGCCCTTAAGAGCTACTCCCGCAACCGTTTCACCCGTGACATTTCCATGGAGATTGGCGGAGACCTGTATGCCGTTGACCTTGGCGATCCGTACCGATCCATGGCCCCCAGGAACCGGAGCCAGAACCGAGCCCCCGGCTCGCAGGACGAGGAAGAGGAATTCAGTGGGATGGGAGGATTCACCGTGCCTCCCCAGACCAACAGCAACAGTCTGGCACTGCCCAACTCCATCAAGGTCACACACAGGTGAGTGTATGTGTGTGTGTGTGTGTGTTTGAGAGAGAGAGAGAGAGAGAGAGAGAGAAAGAAAGAAAGAAAGAGAGAGAGAGAGAGAGAGAGAGAGAGAGAGAGAGAGAGAGAGAGAGAGAGAAGGAAGACAGTTTGCCTGTGTGCTCAAGCAATAACTGAATACTCTACTTAAGTGTTGTGTCAACATAGCTGATAGGGGTTTGCTGCAGTGCAGCTCTTACAACAGACACAGCCAGAAAGATTTGCACATGTAGTCTATGACGTGTACATAAAAGAACACAGACATACAGAACATGAAATAGTACATTTGGGTATAAATAAATAAAAAAATGCTACTTTTAAGTTGTGTATGATGTGCTAACAGTTCAGTTTAGTTAACAGTTTAGTCCCTGAATGTGCTTGTTTTATACTGATGTAAAGAGCATTTTATTAATAGATAATGTATGCGTGTGAGATAGTGTGTATGAGTGTATGTTACAGACCTGTTTTTCCTGTTGACCTCTGATCTTTTGATGAGCTCTTTGTGTGATGTCCCCCAGGTGTGCCATCTTGGCTAATGACACAGTGAAGTGTGATCTTGGTGTGTACAAGTCACTGCAAGCCTGGAAAGACCACAAGCTCCACATTGACCATGAGGTGTGTGTCTGCTTTTTCACACTCCTCTTGATTTCCTTTCTCATAGACCACACCTGCTGCGTGCAACATTTTACTTAAGTACAGTATCCACAAAACATTATAAACACGGTCATGGATATAGTATTCATATAAAGTATTCATATAATGTTTCATAATGATTGATATAAGTCTAGAACATCTACCCACACACTGTCTAGTGTAGGGCTGTAACATTTAGCCTATCTATTTTTCCATTCAGTGTTTTTTTTTTCATTATACAGTTACTCTCAACTGGGTTTTATGTCTTCTATCTGTCAGAGCATTTTTCTGTCTATTTGGATTAATGCATTTCTCCATACACTGGGCATATATCTAAATGCATTTCTCTTGTATCCCTCAGATTGAAACTCTGCAGACTAAGATTAAGAACCTTCGCGAGGTCAGAGGTCACCTGAAAAAGTCTCGGCCCGAAGAGTGCGACTGCAACAAATACATGTGAGAGGAAATGACATCCAGATTTTCATATCATCTCACAGTCTAGCACTATGGCCACTGAGCCTTTTTACTATGATATACTAATTTGCTGAAAGTGTTGTGTTATTGGGATCACACAGGGCTGTAGTGGAGGCTAAACACAAGTAATACAGTTTGTCCACATCTGAAATGTCAGAAATAGAGTTTATCCACCTCTTATTAGAGTGTATCCACCTCTCAAAAGAGTTTATTCACCAACTTTTAACATTCGAAAATCACACTATATTATCCACATTCACAATATGTACACTCATCAGCACTCTAGGAACCATTTAATACCACTCATATTGTTATAAACACTGGACAATATCCTCCACCATTATCAAACATGTTCTGAATGCCTTTTTAAAAAAATCTGATACTACATGGCGCAGTCCACTTTTCCGTGATCACAGAATTCATAGTTTTACCCACCTCTTATTTTACCACTACACCCCTGGATCTGCATGAGAACAACTGTGGATTTAACTGTTGCTGTTTGTGTTCTAGCTACCAGTCCAAGTTCAAGAAATTCAGGAAGTACAAGGGAGATGGTGTTCATCCTTTCAGGTGAGTGTAAGCATGTATTCACATATTCACAACATATATACATGTATTTGTGTGTGTGTGTGTGTGTGTGTGTGTGTGTGTGTGTGTGTGTGTGTGTGTGTTGTGTGTGTGTGACAGAGAGAGAGAGCATGTTTGTACCACACAGATGGTGTATGCATTGATGTTTGTATGCATGGTGAGTAGATGTATGAGCGCTGCAGTATGTGCATTTGATGGATGGTGGTTTATCTGGAGGGAAAACAGATACGAACCATAAGCAGCAGCAGCGTGCGTTTGTCTGTCTGTTGGAAAAACACAGATAAGCGCTAGCCGTGAGTGTGCAAGAAAAGTAGTATGTATTTTTAACTAACTTACACTAACACTGTGTGTGTGTGTGTGTGTGTGTGTGTGTGTGTGTGTGTGTGTGTGTGTGTGTGCAGGAAA
>NC_055963.1:25247406-25254906 GCF_018492685.1 Alosa sapidissima
CAGGATGTGTGCGCGTTCTCGTTTCTGCTCCAAAGTGCCCACGGTTGGAATAAAAAAGACGCGGAAAATAGCATCATTCACACAAAGTGAACAACCGCTTTTGATAGCAATAATGAAGTAAAGTTATCCTTTTTGGAATGGGGAATCATTACTATTTCTGTAAAATAGCAGGAGTAGGCGTGGTAGACCAACTGAATGCACATTTACGTATGAACCCACGTGTGAGTGCTTCCTTGTCTCGGCGCGCAACGTCATTAAGAAAGCGCTTGCCACTGCAAAGATGCACATAGTATGATATACCTTAATATTATAGAAAACTTGCCCCTCCACTTCCAATAAACTACAGTAGGCTCTTCATCAAACGTCTATCAACAAAAGAAGCAAACAACAAGTACCTGTAGGCCTATGTTAATAATTATAAGGCTATCACAATTAAAATAATAACCATATAGGCAGACATCTGTTTTTGTTTTGCGAGCAAATAAATTTAGCAAATAGTATATAAATGGAATAAAGTTCCTTAAAATTAGCATGGAGGTCTGATGTAAATGACAGCTAGCTGAACCAATAAGACGACATAATTACCATTAGAATTAACTTCTTGGCTGTTAGCCTGGTCGGGACTAGGCTAGTTGCAGAGAATAAATCCCCATGGTAACTTATGTCCCATCTCTTTTGTGAAACCAAGTCAAGGCTAAATTCATCCAGGATAACCTAAAAATCCCAGCTTAATCCCTTATCTAGGTTTTGTGAAATACCCCTCTGGACTTTAGAATGTCTCTCCACATTGTTAAACTGCAGTTTTTTCAACTGCTCACACACCAAATCTTTGCATATCACACAATTTTCTAAACATGTCTCTCAAACACCATAACCCAATAACAAATCTGCAAAACCATACACTAATTATATTGCCTTCAATTGCAAAAACACTTTTTGCAAAACAGTGTCTCTTCCTCCTCCTCTTCCTCTCAATACTACATTGCCGTCATTTTTGTTGTTGACAAGAGCTCACTTGTTGCCCAGTGTTTGGGACTGATTGTTGAGTTTACAGTTATGCACCTAAGTGTCTTTACACCCAATAGTTGTGTTTGATCAATTGGTTCATGGGTTTGTATTTTGAAAGGTAGTGCCTTGAAATTGTAAAGAGGAGACAATATCTGACATTTCTGTTTCTAAAGTAGTGAAATGTGTTTAGTGTTTGTTTGTGTAAGGTGTGTAGTGTTTTGCAAAAAGTGTGAGACTGACAATGTTGTTACAGTATAGTTGTGCCAATCTAGACTGATGTTTTGCTCCTTGAGTGTAAAGTTTTCCCTAACTGTGGAATACTTTTGATTTTAGTGTTTAAGCAATCGGAAAAAAAACTGTAATTTGTGTTGAATCGAGCCTTGTTTTGAAAAGCTAAACAAAGCCTCTGGGTTTTGGTTCACATTCTACTTGCCTGAAGGTTTGGGCCCTCTCATGGTTTTTGAATGTTTTCCCAAACGTTGGTGGTGTCCTCTCATGCTGGTCAGAATAAGGGTCCATGTGCTGTGCCTTACTATGACCTCCCCCCCCCCCTCCTGTCCTCACGTACCCTCTCTAACCAGTGATGTTGTCTCTCCTTCAGGCGGTAAAGAGCGCAGCAGCTATGATGAATACAGGTATCTTCCCTCCACCATAGAGTTTTATCTCTCTCACACATCACTATGGCACTGAGATCTACCCTCAGTACAGGACATACACACACACACACACACACACACACACACACACACACACACACATGCAGTCCCACCAATAAGAAATGCTTTATGAAGTACATGGGTGTATTGAAAATGTGGGTTTTTTGGATGACAAAGAACCACGCTGTAAACATGACTACACCGACAGCAGTTTCCACTGAAGCTATGGTGGCACTTTTTTAAGCTCTCTCTCTCTCTCTCTTTTTTCCTTCTCACTTTCTGTTTGGCTTCTTGCATGACTCTGCTCACTACTGAGTGCTGTTTACGTGTGTGTGTGTGTGTGTGTGCGCGCTTGAGAGAGAGAGAGAGAGAGAGAGAGAGAGAAATGGAAGGACTTTGTATATGTGTGTGTGTGTGTGTGTGTGTGTGTGTGTGTGTGTGTTTGTGTGTGTGCATAAGAATGGGTTCTTGCCTGCTTTTGCGGGGCAAGGTAACAGTCTTGTCTTGTTGTTGCTTGTTGCATCAGGCAGTTTCACCGTCGCAAGTGGCCTAAAGTGAAGAAGCCCGTCTCCAAATCACTGTGAGTTTGGAAACCCTGCTGTCATCCCTGGGGACTCGATGCCACCACCGAGCCACCACCAGACCTATTTAACTCACCATTATCTTTTTTCTTTTTCTTCTCCTCTTTTGATCTCTTCTTTTATTCCCTCCGCCTGTTAATCCCTTTCTTCTCTGCATTGTTTCTTTTGGCTTGCATGATTGCACTGGGCTTGTCTGAGCCATCTGATCGTCTGACCTCTCCTGATTGCATGCAGCCAGGGCTGCGAGGCTCCCATCTCACGCACTTCTGTTTCTGACCACCAGAGGGCTCCATTCATCCACCATGGCCCCCTGTCCACTGCCATACAATCCCCATTCTCTACACCACTGACCACTTCAAATCAACATTAATACACTTCAGTCTTGACTTTAGTCTTGACTTCTCTCTCTTACAGTATGATTATTCTCACTCCTCAAAACTGTCCTTCACAGTCATTTATTACAGTAATTGGTCAGACACAAATCCACAACACCATCTACTGATCATTCCAACAAACACATTTCAAGTGTCCATTGCTGCTACATGACTCATCATTTCAGTGAACAGGAAGCAGTGTGGATGTTTGTTATTTTAGCTTTTTGTTGAACTGCTCTCGCATTGCATTGTGGGAGGATTTGGAAGTATATTTGTTTTGTTTGCATGTGTGTATGAATTTTATATTTTACTGAGGTGCGTATGCGTGTGTGTGTGTGTTTTGTACCTGCAGAGGACAAATTTGGGAGGGCTGGGAGGGTTAATGCCCCTGAGAACTCCAGCCCAGCCAAGCAGGACCGCTATTCCGGGACATCAAACTGGTCAGAACTTGAACCCTTGTACAAACTTGACGAGCATGCCTACGATCTCAAACTGGACTTTAACATCAGCCTGGAGGACTGGACCAACTTCAGCAGCGCCGTGGACAGGATGTTTGCGCTGCTCAGTAACGACAACCAGCCCGACCCCCAGCGAAGGCCGCTAGCTCCGGAGGAGGGCGGGAGGAGTAGAGGCGGACACGCCCTGGTCTCCTCCACCAGCCAATCGGCTTCGGCCCTCTACCTGACCACCCTGGCCACGCCCGCTCTGCTGTTGAGGGAGGCGGGGGCTGGGGTCCTGAGGGAGGTGCTGGGACTCAACCAGGATCCAAGCCCCTCTTCCTCTTCCTCCTCTTCCTCCCCCACATCCTCCTCTTCCTCGTCCAGTCCCGTCCCCACCACTCCCTCTGAGGAGGAGAGTGGCGCCTGGCGGGTGTCCTCGCGCCTCCTGGACCGGTTCCTGGAGGAGAACAAGAACACCCTGCCAGGAGAGGAGGAGGACGACGAAGACGAGGACGATGAAGATGAGGGTGGGAGCGAGGAGGAGGGCGAGGGGCTCCTGAGAAGACGGACAGGGCGACAGAGGTTCCGCCCCTCCCTCTGTGACTGCAGCGAATTCCTAAAGGACACCAGAGGTGGGGGGCACATCTGACTTTGACTCAAACCCTTCCTCCCCCTACCCCACCCCACCCCATACCATACACACCTTCTTCCCAACAGTCCTCTTTGGTTCTAGCGCTAAGTCTCCCATCCAAAGCCCTAACTAGGTGGCCACCGCCACTACATGCGCCGTCCTCCACCTGCTCCGTCTCGACTGGTGATGCCCCAACCTGTCCAGGCCACCTGACCAGGCGACCCCTGATCCCACAGCCCATCTCAGAGCAGTCCACCTACTGGCCCAGGCACTGCAGAGGTTCCACACTGTAAACTAACAGTTGGAGACGTAGGCATGGAACATAGCACACATTACTGAATATGGAAGTCAAAAACACATTGTTGAATATGAAATTAAATGTTTTGGTTTAAGTTTTTTGAGATTTCTTTTTTTTTTTGGGAGGGGGGGGGGGGGCATAAATAAAAACACTGATTTCCAGAAGATTCATCAAGTTACACCAGAACATATTTTATATTGTGACCATGTTAACATGATCTTACTCAATGATTCTTCCCATATCCTGGTTTGATTTTATACTCTAGTCTTTGGCGACTGCCCACCACTCCCCACCCTCAGCTTCAGTGTTCGTGGCACATTGAGTTATCTCTGACAAATGTTTTTTTTATCTGACGCAACCTTGTGCGACTTGCACAGTGAAGACACGGTGGCTTTGTTGTACTTCAAGTTGACTGGCGCAATTTGTGTGTGTGTGTGTGTGTGTGTGTGTTGTACCCATTTTGACATAAGTTTATCCAGTCCCAGTCAAAGCCCCAGTCAATCCGACAACACTTCCCTTGCATTATTTGGCCAACACACTCCAAGGTTATACACGCTCACACACACACACACACACACACACACACATACACATGCAGGCCTTGTTTTTTTCAGGGGATGAGTAGGAGAATGTATGTTTGGGTTGTAGGACTGACCATGTAAACATGACGTCATCTTATGCTCCAGTGCCATCCATTTACAGTGTTGCAGCTAATATTTTCCTCATCATATTTGTTTTTTTTTCTGTTAGTTTCTAGAAAATGAAAATTGAAAAAAAAAAAACACAATGTTTTTAGATGTGTCATCATTGTCAATGTTGTTTCATACAGTATATGTGCCCAATGTTAGCTATTTTGTTAAAGAACAAATTAAGACAAAAACATTATTGGACACTATACACTTTGCTTTTTAGCGGCTTACTACAATTCTACCTGCTTCAACACTTCATAGACTAAAAGGACCATCTTATGTTACCTCTGCGACGGTCTCACACAGGCCTGGCCGAAGTTGCGTTTACCATCTCCATATCAACCAGCATCACATTCTTTCACTTGTTTATTGCAAACACACAATGAACCACACTGTTCCACAAGGGGCTCTCACAGCAGTCATTTAAACAGTCGGAGAAGAGACCTCCGAGTCGACTCATGTAGTGCAATGATTTCATTAAAACTGAAGAAAGCTGCAGCTTTTATGCCTTCATATTATTATTTTTCATAAATCATTCAAACAAAAGTATACATTCGCTAGTGTATTTAACACAGTGACACATTCTGTAAAGAAAAGTTATCAGCGCCACTTGACCAGTACTCCTGCTCAGTTTCTCTCAGCCATACATGGTGCTATTATGTTCTAGAAAACAAATCTATATAAAACTTGCTGTATGTGTTTGAATGTACGTTTGCCATTCATTTTAATGTTTAAAATATATATTTTATAGTACACAAAACAGATGGTCCTCTACAGTAATATGCTTCATGTCGTAAAGATGAAACAAATTCTTACCCGATTGATTTTATGGTCGCACTTTGAATGCCACCCTCAAACTCTGCCAATCTGGACTGAACAGTGTTTTTGTACAAGATGGTGTGTCGTTTGAATTGTATGGTCCCTCTCGCCTAATTAATATAAATAACTGAATGCATTAAATAACTGAGTAACATGAAGATGAAGAGGACGGCTGAGAAAGGAATTCAACTTTTCCTCTGCACTTTTAAAGGGACTGCTGTATATGACAGAAAAATAGAGATTGGTTTTAACATAACAATGACTTGTACAGTATAGATTTATCATTCCTCTATTTTTGTTTCTTTGTGTTTACCAGTGGACAATTAATAGCGGTTATTAGTTTGTGAATAAAGTGTTGAATGCCCAACCACTGCTTTTTACAACTGATTTTTGTGTCCATTTATTTCAAGTGACCTTAGTGAGCACAACTACAGACATGCTACACATCAGGCTGTACACAGACATTCTTTTGCATATGAAACATATGCAGTAACCTAGGCTATTACTGTGCTATATATACATTCAGTGTTGTGCCTGAACGCGTTCATTGAACGAAAGTTCATGAACTCGTTCATATTTTGAGCGAACGTGAACTGAACGTAGGCTACTGTATTACTGCCTGATGAACGTTACTGTGAACTCGTTCATTCTGGTGTCTGTGAACGGCACGCTCTTTCAATTTAACTTCGTTCAATAGGGTGCCAGATTTCCACAGAGCCTTCCACGTGAAAACCCGGCTAAAACACACCGTAAAAAGGCCTTATATGGCAGCATGCATGCAGGTCACCATTTCTCAAACTATGGGCCGCGGTCCGCAACGTGGACAATGCTGGTCCGCAGAGTGAAATTATTCCCGGGGCATCGTCTGATAATTTGCTACCAACGTGCACACGCATGCATTGAATAAACGACCACGACTTAATTCTATGCCTCTATGTTTGATGACACCAAATTAACAAGTACTTCCTACTAATTGCAGAAACGTTTGTTTTCTTTTTCTGTCCGCGGTTCATTAGTAGGAAATACTTGTTATAGAATTAAGTCGTGGTCATTTATTCAATGCATGCGTGTGCACGTTGGTAGCAAAGCTAGCTTCAACCTAGGCCTATTGGAAGGCTATTTAATTATGAAACGACATTTAATAGAACGATGTGGATTTATGCAACTTCCATAAGACTATATAAAACACTGTCTAGCATTAAGTATTAAAGTCAGCCAAAAGCTATTAATTAGTCTTAGTTAAAGATAGTTAAAGATCTCCAGATCAGTGATTTACGCATGATCCGATCCGCCATTTACCATTAACAAAAGCTGGTATTGTGTTTCCTGAATCCTTACATTCAGGCATTCAAATGAAATGTAATTAAATAGCTTACATATTCTATTAGTGTGTGATGCTTGCATGAGGGAAACATCCCAAAACAATGGCACCCTTATAATTGCTGTTGTTTTGAGAAGTATTTCTCATGCAAGCATCATGCAATGCTTAAACAATGAAACTATTGTAGGCCTAATTATATTTTACATTAGTAAAGCACTACTCTGATGTGCATGTTTTCACAAAGTTTTGTGAACAATCTTAGCACTTTAAACATTGACTGTTTTGAAGTGCATGTATAGCAATATAGTATAAAAATAATAATAATTGTGATATCATTATGATAATTTGATTGGGGGTGGGAGGAGGGGGTGGGTTCATGTAGCCTAGGTGGGCCCTATGACCCTAAAGCATGCCTTGACTGGGCCTCAGGTCAAAGAAGTTTAAGAAAGGCTGATGCAGACGACAAAGCAGCAAGGAGGCGTAGTATGATCATTTAAACAAGTTTTATGACAAGGTCGGTGAGGATGTGAAAATCGTACATTTCTGTGCAAACTTTGCCCGCACTTCAGTCAAATCCACAGCAAACCTGAAACGGCACATTGAACTGAAGCACCTGGCTAGCCTTTTTAAGGTATGTGCAAGCCAATAAAAAATCAAAAGACTGTCAAGACAGATCCTCAACC
>NC_055963.1:25259906-25272406 GCF_018492685.1 Alosa sapidissima
GAAAGCAATAAAGGACTTCCCCGCCTCTTTCTCTCACCACAGTCAGGGGTGTGTTTTGGTGTTTGGATGCAGGTGGCAGTGAGACACATGACACCAGGTGTTGGGGACAGACAAGTCCTCTCACGCTCAGCAGAGCAGCAGCACTCACGGCCACTCATTCCCACGCCCGCCCCAGGTGACACGGTCAAGACCAAACTCCGCCGACATCTCCATGGCAACCAGTGACAAGATGGATTGGTTTTGGACGGCGGGCCGCGTCTGGGTGTGAGATGTCGAGGCTGTGGGCCTTTGTTTGTCTCTGTTTGTTTGCTGTGTGTGTGAGTGCTGAGTCATCCTTCACAGTCCACGGACGAGCCTGGCAGACCGGTCAAGCTCTGCGCTCTTGTAAGACCCTTAAGTCTCTCTATTTGTCAGAGGGTGTTCATGCTGCGTTAGCTGATATGCAGTCAGGGATCTCCTCTTCTCCATGTGGTCACTGTGTGTTTACTGGTGATCCTATGGGTTAGGAGGGATGAGGGCTCGTTGTTTTGATTTTTTATTGACTGCTATCCTCTCTGTGCTTAGGCTTTGTATGGCTGTTTTTTTTAGTATCAGATTAGTATGAGTTCAGTATCAGTGTCAGTTGGACAGATAAAGACACTTGTTTTATTAAGGTGTGGTCTGGAGTATAAAACATGATCATGTAGATATGTAATCAAAAGCAGGTCACCCAGCTGTCAGTTGAACGTAACTGACCATGGCCAAACCAGGATTCCATGTCATAACTACAGACACTTAAACACACACACACACACACACACACACACACAGATCAAATCCACTCTCACATGTTTTCCATTCCCCACACTGGTGTGGGTGAAACCGTGTGTATTCCTTTGTCCTTTTTAAACGGCTGTGTGTCACATTAAAAATAGTCCCCCTCTGACCCTGACCCGCAGCGAAGGCTTGCCCTCTCTGTGTGTGTGTGTGTGGCTCAGCGCTTTCAGAAAGGGAAAGGAATTCCATCCTGACCACTGGGGACCTCCAGGGTCTGGACCAAACGGCCGCCTTCCTTCCTGCCTGCCTGCCTGTCTGCCTGTTTGTCCCCACACCGGCACCGGTGTGTGTGTGTGTGTGTGGGCATGCCCTCTGCCCACCACCCCCATCCCCTGTCCACCCGCTGTGTCCAGCCTGCTGTTTAAAGTGGAGGTGAGATGTGCGGCACCTCCCCAGCTGACGGCCGCAGCAGCAGCAGCAGCAGCAGCAGCAGGAGCAGCTGGGAGGTGGAGGCCCTTTCCCAGCATGGTATCACACCAGAGCCATGTGACCAGAGCAAATGGCCCCCACACCACATCACTTGAGCCCTTCCTCTCACTCCTGCAGCTCAGCTCAGCTGACAGAACAATGTGGCACCAATGGCACAGAACGATAAGGATGTTTGAGCTTCCTAAGCTTCAAAACCTCTTCTCTAAAATGTTTATCTGTCACTTCCTCTGGACTAGCGTATAATAACGGACCAGGTTTGATATTTTTTGTTGGACCCACCATTTCAAGCTACTCCTCCTTATTTACCACATGGTCTTGATGAATGAGACACAGTCAAGGCATGTCGAGTGGTATGCTACCTCAGCATGTGCATCAGTCACACACACACACACACACACACACACACACACACACACACACACGCACACACACACACACACACGCACACACACACACACACACACACATCCTCTTCCCCCTGACCTCCTCACACTCAGCAACCTTTGCACCATGGCCGCTTGGCCCCGTAACCCTGACCAGGCCAGGCGTATGGGCCCCAGGAGAGGGCAGATCTCCCAGCGGTCATTACCAACCTGTGGGAGCAGCAGGACTGGCACGGCGGGCACATATGCAGATGACAATCAGCGCCATTGTCTGTGCTAACGAGTGTGGCTGGAAGCTGCCGCACAGGAATGTTAATACCTTTAATTGTAATTGATCCCAGATTAGGGAGTTTCTCCTCGCTAGTCAAGGGGCTGGAAAATTAGCTTCATACTTGGCCTAGCGCCATGAGAATGTAGTGGGGAGGGAGGGAGCTCTCTTATGGTCTCTCTCTCTCTCCCTCTCTCTCTCTCTCTCTCATTCCTTGTCATTCTTTTGCCTCCCTCGCTGTCTTTCTGCTCTATTTAAATGACGTACTGCGGTATTTCTCGTATATTAGCCTCGTCTTCTCTATTAGGACTCCTCAAGAGATGGTTGAGAGGGCCATCGATCATCTGTAATTTTCATCTTATAAAATATCCCACAAAATGGAAGACAGCCCATGACTCAGGGTCAAATCCCCCCACCCACCCCCCCAACAATATACGATGAGATTTTAACCACTCGTCTTAACAGAGTTATTCAAAATATATCAAAACTTAAACAGGACTGTTTTCAATCAGCCATTCATGGAGTCGTTTAGCTCTTTTGTCCTCTGATGTTGCAGATGAAAATGGCATAATTAGTGTGAGGGAAATGAGTTAGCATCTGAATCTGCTGAATTGTGCTGTGCCTTGTTTTGATGCATAATACTCAGGAAATTATGCAAATGGTTGGTTCATTTGCATCAAGCAAAAACCATTAAACATTTATGCCGAGTCGAGGGGAGAGTCTTTCTTCCTGTAATATTATTTCGTTTTGTTTGTATGCCAATTGAAATAGATGCACCGACATCTCTCAATATGTCAACGTGTAAAACAGAGCCAGCGACATCAAACCTAATCACATTTCAGAGAGAGCCTCAGTGTAATTTAATCCCACGGTACCATCAGAGGTAAATCCACTCAGTCCAACTGAGTTGTTCTCACTGGACGCACTTAAAGCTGCATGTGCTGCTAGATGTGATCCAAAGTCATAGTCATGAGATATAAGCGCATGTGTGTTTCCTATACATCTGTCTAAACCATTGAAAGTGACTGGAGACGCCACAGGCCCAGGCTGAGGAGGGAGGGGAATGGGGAGATGATTGGCATGGCTGGAGGAGATAGGCATGGGCCAGCTGCTGTCTCCTGTCTCTCGCTCTCTCTCTCTCTCTCTCTCTCTCTCTCTCTCTCTCTCAGATCAATCTGAGATCAATCTGAGTGGGGCTTACTCCTGGGAGAGGAGGTGGAGAGGATGGGATTGTGTGTGTGCGGTGTGTGTGTGGTGTATGTATGTGTGTTTGTGTGCGGGGTGGTGGCGGTGTGTGTGAGGGGTTACGCTGGCAGTTCAAGGACAGCATGGGGTCATTACTGCTGTGTTGACTCAGTGGCAGGGGAAATTTGAGGTGAGCCCCCTCTTAAGTGTTAGCGTGTGTGTAGAAGGAGGGTGTTGTGTGTTTAAGTGTGTGTGTGTGTGTGTGTGTGTGTGTGTATGCACACGTATGTATGGTGTATAGCTGTGGTGTGTCCATGCGAAAGTGTGTGAATAAATGTGTAACTGTGTGTGTGTGGGTGTGGGTGTGTGTAGTCCGTAGTTGTGGAGTGTACACTGATGTTCTCTGTGGATGAGCAGTGTAGGTAACTCTAGCCATGGTAGCAGGGGAGGGGGAGAGGAGGGGGGGAGTCCCACTGGGCTTTGAGGGGCTAGGATGGCAGGCACCAGCAGATCTTATCCACTGGCGACCTGCCAGTCCCTACCATACAACACACACACACACACACACACACACACACACACACACACACACACAGCTCTCCATCACACTCATCTATGCAGTACTCCTTACCCCCTTTGACCAATCCCTCTTAAACTCCTAAACAGGCTGTGACAGGCTCCATAACCTCTCCTCTTAACCGTTCAGCCCGCCAGGGCATCTGCACACACACACACACACACACCACAGACACACACACACACACACACACACATGCATATCCAAGCCGACGCCACCAGCTTGAAGCCTGGGCGCTTCATCAGTCAGAAGGAAATGGGTGATCGCTTGTGACAGTTTATCCTTTGGCAGAAGGAGTTCCCTCTCTCTCTCTCTCTCTCTCTCTCTCTCTCTCTCTCTCTCTCTCTCTCTCTCTGTTTCTCCACCACGTCCACCTCCATGGCATGTGTTTGTGCACTGTTAAGAATCCCTCTTTATCTACACCAAAACAGACATGGACAGCTGCAGCCTTCCCAAGAGACAGAGAGAGAGAGAGAGAGAGAGAGAGAGTGAGAGAGAGAGAGAAAGGGAGAGTGGGAAGACAAAGTAAAAACAACCTGTTAGCAGTGTGTTTGGATGCCAGTGTATGTGTGTGTGTGTGTCTCTCTCTGTGTGTGTGTGTGTGTGTGTGTGTGTGTGTTTTCTTTTTCCTTTTTTGAGGATTGAAAAGGGGACCAAAAGAATGAGTGGACAGCAGTAGACAGCAGTAGTGTCTGAATGACCTGCCAATCAAGCTGTAGTGGAAAGATGGACACACTTTCACCCATTTGTGTGTGTGTGTGTGTGTGTGTGTGTGTGTGTGTGTGTGTGTGTGATGAACTTATTTAGTGTGCTTTAACAAACAACTCACAAAGCAATATTGCAAACACAGAGAGAGAGAGAGAAAGAGAGAGAGAGATAGCAGTGGGTCCAGCCTGGTGTGACTGTGTAAACACACCGGGCGCCATGCATGTGTGTGTGTTAGACATTTCATTTGATCAGCACACAACTATTTACTCTCCTCAGAGGAAGAGATGAAGAAAGAGAGAGAGAGAGAGAGATGTAGTAATATGAGAGAGAGAGAGAGACAGAGAGGTGGACTTTATTTAAAAACCTTTATTTACACACCATTAAAACACCAACTCAACCGTATCAGCCCCCATAAACAGCTGAACAGCAGCCTGCTGGTTTATTAATGGTCACTATTACCCCCTTCTCCTCCCATTTCTCCTGAAAGAGAAGGAGAGAGAATGGTGGGTAGAGGAGTGTAGAGGTGAATGGAGAGGGAGAAGAGTGATAGAGGTGGAGGGAGAGAGAAAGAGAGAGAGAGCTGGTAAATAGAAGTGATTGATAAATGAAAGAAGAGAAAGAGAGCGATAGAGAGGTGGAGGAAGTGAGAGAGAGAGAGAGCGATAGATGAGTAAACAGAGGGATAGAAATGCGAGCGGGAAGGTTGACAGGGTGATGTTTGTGGACGCAGGTGCAGGTTCCCAAACGGCTCGTATTTTTATGACAGGGAAGGAAGAGAGAACCGCAACATGACCTCCACTCCACTCTGTCCCTTCCTCTGTCTTGTCCTCCTCCTTCTCGTCCTCACTTCTCCTTTTCTTCATCCCTCTGTTCTGGAGCTGTTCCACCCCTCTCTTTACCTTGCGCTGATCCCTTACTCAGATGTTCCAAGACCAGTAACATATGCGATCCCCATCACGGATTAGGAAAACAGTCACATGTACCAATGTTCTCTCCTTCTCGCTCTCGCACTCAGTCTGTTACACACACACACACACACACACACACACACACACACACACACACACACACACACACACACATACACATTTTGCCTACATTTTGAAAGACCATTGAGCATGTAGTCACTTAGGGGCTGAAGTCTGCTGGATGTGTTAGTGGAGCAGAAACGTGTGTTTTTATGGGCAGACTCCAGCATGTTGCAGTCGCTCCTCTCCCGTTTTTCCCCTCAGCGCTCCCGGCCCTTCCCAGAGCTGCCGGAGCCTGGCCTGCCACTGGGAATGTGCCCGGAACATCGCCGGGAGTACTCGGAGTATCAGTGGCCTAATGAAGCATTTGCTCCCATGGTCCTCCATCATAGAAAACTCAAGCAGTTCCAATGTGGCTCCGGACGTGTTTTCTTTTTTTGTGGATTTTGTATATGTGGTATGGCAATGGGAAAGGTGTGTGTGTGTGTGTGTGTGTGTGTGTGTGTGTGTGTGTGTGTGTGTGTGTGTGTGTGTGTGTGTGTGTGTGTGTGTATGTGTGTTTGTATGTGAGGGAGACAGAGGGAGAGATTGCACTTTATGTGTGTTTATATTCCACTTATGACTTTTTCAGTGCAATGTCACCCAAAGGTCTTTGTGTGTGTATGTGTGTGTATTTGTGTCTAGGCATATGGAATGCTGTGTGTTTGTGTGCCTCTGAGAGTGTGTGGCATTTGAAGGAAATTTCAAGCAAAACAGACCGGTTGGCGGCAAATGCAAAGCAGATTGCTGTCTAGACGCAAAGTTAACGTTGGGCGATTATGGCCACTTCAGGCTTTTGCACATTAGACCACGATTTATAGAAATGAGGCGTCAGAATTGGCCTCATGGGTGGGTCCGGCACTGAACCCAAAAATGCAAACGCCTCCCCTACCCGTCCTGATCCAAAACTCTGTTCAGTCTCACAGTGCAGACCAAACTTCAACTGATGTTGTAGTCTATAATTACAGAGCAGAAAGAGAAAACCTGCTTCATGTCCATATCCATTAATTGTGTACGCTTGGCCGAGTTTTCTTACACATGAAAAAACCTACCGCATGCTCAAACAAGCTCCATATTTGTGGGGTATGTTAGTGTTACACACGTTCACTCAAGCTAAACACTTGCCACTGGTATACATTCACTCTTGGCACTAGCTTATTTTAGATACATGCATGGACATGATGCTCGCTTATACAAACCCTGTTTGCACCCATCCTGGTGTCATTGATTTATTTGGAGAACAGGCGTGTACAAACGAGGCTGGCCTCACCCGCTGGCCAGTGATGTTGTTTATAAGAGTGGCTAATACTGTTTGACGTGACAGCCAGTACGCCGGTAACTCACACCAACCTCCTGACGTTCCCACAAACATCATCAGGATGCGTCCCCCGATTTCCCTCGCTGGGCAAAAAGGAAGGGGATGGGGGGGGGGGGGGTCATGTGAACGAACGAGTGTGGTGAACGAGTGCACATGGGGGAGGAGGGAGAGGGGACTTCTCTTGCCTTGTGAGTGATGGATGTGCTGTATGGGG
Source organism: Alosa sapidissima (assembly GCF_018492685.1). Taxonomy (NCBI): domain Eukaryota; kingdom Metazoa; phylum Chordata; class Actinopteri; order Clupeiformes; family Clupeidae; genus Alosa; species Alosa sapidissima. The sequence continues at coordinate 25,266,812 of NC_055963.1, forward strand.
TGTTGAGTGCAAGGGGTAATCTCAGGAATTAAAGCAACACCAAAGAGTTTTTTATACCTTAAAATAATGTTTCCAAAATCGTTGCAGTGGTTCATCAACTTGTAACAGGGTAAACGGCAATTCTGCATTCGCTTCGTGGCCCTCTATCGGCTATAACCGCACTATGTAAGTTTGCCAGATCGGGTAGCGGATCTGTAGTTCGATGGAATGAGACATAAGAAACTACAAATTTGACTTGCATCTGATGTCGCAATACATCGTACTTTTAAAAGTCATGCAAAATATTCTACCTTGTCTGTGGACATCGTTATTTGCAAAGCCGGTGCTGGATAAATAAATAGCGTGCGTGCGACAGAGGGAAAGTTCTTTGGTGTTGCTTTAAAGGACAATGAGAGAGACAGATGGGAGAGAGAGAGAGAGAGAGAGAGTGAGAGTGAGTGAAGGAGATAGAAAGAACCTCTCGCCAGGAATGACTGCATGTTCTGGCAGATCAAGCGAGAACTTAGTTTGTTGTCTCTTGCTCACTCTCTCCCTGGCTCTTTCTCTGCGTAGACGAGGTTGATGGTGCTGTGAGAAGACAAATGAGTTCACTCAAAGGAGAAGTGATTTTCTCAGCAGAGTCTTAAAGTTTGTGTTTAAGAGTGCTCCGCATATATCACTCAACGCTCAGAAGAGAAACAGGAGAAGGGAACAAGAGAACTGGCTTTATGGATGTAATCTGTGTGTCAACGATTGGATCCTCTCCCTTAACCTCTGCCTGGTGGTGTGAAACAAACACAAACACACACACACACACACAAACACACACACACACACACACACACACACACACACACACACACACACACACAAACACAAACACACACACACACACACACACACACACACACACACATTAATTTATTCCAATCAGATGGGAGTGTGTCAGTCCTCCAGTGTCCCAGCAGCCCTTTCTGTCTCCTGGAGCTTGTGTCAGTCATCATGGCAGTTGTGGTTATGTGATGAGAAGACCAGTGAGCTCCGCTCCACACTCTCTCATGTTCTCCCATATCTGTTTGACAGACGTTGCACCAAACACGTCCAACTCAGCCAGCTGCTGCGGAAGACTCACCCTCAGTCTCACTCTGTGCATGTCTTTCCATTTTTCATTTAGTTTATTTTTCCAAACTCTTATGTGAAGTTTTGTTTTGTCTACACAAGTTCACCTGCTTTCTTTACTCCATCCTTTCCCAATCTCTTTCTTTCTTTCTTTCTTTCTTTCTTTCTTTCTTTCTCTGCTCTCTCTCTGTCTGCTCTCTCTTTCTCTCTCTGCCAGTCAGTAGAGGATCTACTGGGGGTGGGTTGTGTTTCCTGTCTCTCTGCTCCTACATGGTTAATTCATTCTCCATGCTTTTCAGAAAAGGTCAGACAGATGCAGGTTACCCAAGACATATACTGCACACACACACACACACACACACACACACACACACACACACACACACACACACACATGCCCTTATGCCCAAACAGTAATATACACCACAAACACAAACATTCATGACACACTAGACACTCTCACGCTCACTAAGATTGGTATACACATTTATGCAGGCACAAACAGATATGCATAAACGTAGAAATGTTTACATATGCACTGAATGACAACAGCAGGTGTGTTTTATCTTTTAGCTGACTGCGTCAATCATCATGGTATGCTGCACGCACAGACTGTACACACACACACACACACACACAAACACACACAAATACTTATACACACACCAGTGATAAGACAAATTCCTTTAAAATCATGAAAAACAGACATGCCCGTTAATGGTTTTGAAGATGGGGGTACACAGCTCTCCTCTTGGAAGATGCATTATCCAGATTTCTGTTTCTTGTCTCTGTGCTCTTTCCCACACATTATCTTCTCTGAAAAATACTTTTCCTCTTAATCATCCCTTCTTTTTTTCACTTTTCCCCCACATTCAGTTTATTCCCATTTGCTCTGCTTTAACTTGTCCACTCCTGCCCTGTTATGATGAGAGTTCCCGCGATACCCCTGGACACTGTCCTCCTAACGCTGTGTAAAGTCGATGAGGTTTTGACCAGTGTTTGAGCTGTGTGTGTATGCCCAGACTGCAGGAGCGTAGGGTCCCATGGGAGGCTGTGGGAGATATGGTTTCCACAGATGCGTGGAGGTAACTACAGTGTAGGAAAACACGGCACACACCAAGGGGGACCATTTCCATCCTGTCTTTCATCACATACAGTACACACACACATCCGTGGACACATACACAAAGACGCACACACTGATGTTCACATACGCACACGTCCATGGACACGGACACACACACACACACACACACATAAAGACACACACACACCGTGTGCACACATCCGTGGACACTTACACAGATACACACCGATGTTTACATACGCACACATCCATGGACACATCCGCTCACAAAGACACACACACACCAATGTTCATGTACGCACACGTCACTGGACACACACACAAAGACACACACTGATATTCACGTACGCACGTGTCCATGCAGTGCCAAAGATTGCACCCCACGCAGTCTAGCAGAACGCTTTAAGTACAGGCCACAGTGGCAGAGCAGCATGGAGAGTGGAAATTTAATTCAGTCCGCTGCAGATGAACTGGGCTTCGGTTTCAGGACGCCACTGGATTAATGTTTTTGTTCCATCGACAAACCCAGATCACCCCACACTCATACGCATACACACACACTACCATATTATGCAGTTATGCACACATCCATGAACACACACACACACACACACACACACACACACACACACACACACACACACACACACACACATTCAGGTTACAGTAAAAGGCTTGGCTGAATGGCTGGCTTACAGTCAGGGTTTGTGCTTGCGCCGGTGTTGTTGCTGCCCATCTCCTGGATACATCCTGCTGCTGTGGGCCTGGAGGAAGCCAGTGGAGGCACTGCTATTTTTAGCTAATGGGGCGGCATCCAAAAGAAAGTGTATATTTAATCAGAGAGGGGCCTTTGAAGCTGGGCCTATGGGGGTAAAGTGTGTAAGACTTTGGCAGGCGAGGGGGGCAGTGTGTGTGTGTGTGTGTGTTTACGTGTATGAGATTGTCCTCCTGGAAACTCTAATGGCTAAGTGGCGTGACTGGCTGCGGAGGTCTTCTTTCCCTTTGGGATGTGTATGGGCTCTGAGACACGATGCCGACGGCACGGCATCATGACCTTAGGCCAGGAGGGGGGAGGGTGTGTGTGCGCGTGTGTGCGTGTGTATGAAAATGTACCCTTCTCATGAGGCACTAAGGCACAACATCCCATACAACTCCTAGGCAACACAGGCAATGTGCATGTGATATGTTTGTGATCTGTTTTCTGCTGTGTTGATAAGCAGTATACTGTGTACAGTTGAGTATACTGTATGTTTGAGTACACATGCAGGCTTAAGGCCTCTTATATTGGGAATTTACTGAAACTAACATTTTCAGTATGCATTACTGTGTGTTTGTATGCAGCTTCTGTGTGTGTGTGTGTGTGTGTGTGTGTGTGTGTGTGTGTGTGTGTGTGTGTGTGTGTGTGTGTGTGTGTGTGTGTGTGTATGTGTGTGCGCGTGTGAATTTCCTGTGAATTTCCTTGAATTTCCCCTGGGGATCAATAAAGTATCTATCTATCTATCTATCTATCTATCTATCTGTGTGTGTGTGTATGCGTTTCCATGTGTGTGTCAGTCTGCATCAGGTGGAGAATAAAGCTCTCACTGGAGCTTGCATTCCTGCCCTGTAAAGGTGTAATGCATGGAGCGAGTCAGATTACCCCCCAGATTAGGTTATTAATAGGAGGAATGTGGAGTAAGGGGAGATACAGCCCAGCTCACCACACAACACCACACCACGCACAACCTGCAGAAAGAGAGATGGAGAGAGAGAGGGATGGAGAGAGAAACAGAAAAGAGGTGTGAAGGGAAGGAATGGAGGCAGTGGAACAGGAGAGAGAGGAGAGGAGTTTTTTCTGGGCAGGCAGGCGGGCAGCAGCAGCAGGTATTTCCCCATGCTGATGATGATCGTTGTGGCCCAGGGACACGTCCAGGCTCCTGGCTGCATGTACTGTGCGGTGGTAGTGGTAGTGAGTGAGGCGTAGAGTGCAGTGGAGTGGAGCGGGCCAGGCCAGCAGCAGCAGCAGCAGCACCAGAGAAGCAGATGGGCCCAGGGCAGACCGGACAGGCTGGACAGGCCAGCCCAGGGAGAGGGCCTGCGATGTGGGGAGGGCCTGCTGTGTGCACACGCTGGGCACTAGGGGAGGAGCGGGAGTGGAGGTCTGTGGGCCCGGCAGGTGCCTGACCATCACACTCCTCCTCTTCCCTTCTTTTGTTCCCTCTTCTCTTCTCCTCCTCTTTCTTTCTCTTTTCTTCTTCATCTGTTCTCTTCTTTTCTTTCCTCCTCTCCTCTCCTCTCCTCTCCTCTCCTCTCCTCTCCTCTCACCTGGTCTATGTGGGTAATATGAGTCTGGCACAGTGGCTGCTCTCAGCTCCAGCGTTCTATTTCCCCTTTTCAGAGCTGATAGAGACTCTGTAGCTACAAGCTACAAGTTGCTACAAGTGAACGGCTCCACCCTATGCCCCCCCCCCCCCCCCCCCCCACATCTACTCAAAGGCAAACAATAGACTCGGAAACCAAATGGCTTTGGGTGCGTGCTGGCCAAATGTTTGTGGGTGTGAGCCACACATGTCAAAATGAGGGTGACCAGGAGTTCAGTCATGAGTAATTTCCAATCACATGAGCTCCTTCAACAAACACGGCCAATCAGAGGAATTCACTCACCAATCAAAGGAGTTTGCCCCGCAGTCATGGCCAATCAATCAATGCCACGCCTCATGATCAACAACAACAACTGGATTTATGGACAATGAAACAATGCGTCATGCATCCAGATTATATTTAGCAAACAAGGTTACTGGTCACCTGTTCTGGGCACAGTGAGAAGTATGACGTCCTTTGTGTCTGCTCTACAGATACAGATCAGAGCTCAGTGAGCAGCATTCAGCTGCTGTTTCATGTTTTAAGTGTTGGATACAGACACTTAGACAAGACATCAAAGACACAGACAGGCCTCAATGCAAATCCATGATCAGTGAAACAAACAGTCTGATAAGAGAGGTGTTTGTTAAAAAGGGAGAGAGAGAGACAGGTGTGATACCTGAGTATTCTTTCAGGTAAGGCTGAGGTGTCTCTGAGAGTGACTCAACTGTTATTTAGAAGTCTGGAAAGTTCTTTTTTTCTTTCTCTCTCTCTTTTTGTCTTTGCTCTCCCTCCCTCCTTCCCTCCACACATTCCCATGAAAGATTGATCCCCCAGTGTCCCAGACAGACACAACGCACACACACTCACACACACACACGCTCACGCACGCACACACACACACACTCACGTACACTCACTTTTAAACTAGGCAGGTTGTCTGTGTCTAGCCTGCCTCGCCGAGTGTTGAGTTACACACTGAAAAATGCCTTTCAGGTGTCATAAAAGAGAAATGGATACAGCTTCCAAATGGTAGCATGCACAAGAAAGACCACACACACTGACACACA
>NC_055963.1:25277406-25287406 GCF_018492685.1 Alosa sapidissima
GCCTGTCTTGTAAAGTACACACACAACAATTTCACTACCCCAGGAGACTACATGAAAAAAGTAGATTTGAGTTTTCTCATTTCTGTGAGGTCAAGGCCGACTGTAAACACACACGGCAGCAGTAGCCCTCCGGGGCTTCATAACAAGAGGCGATTGTGAGATAGCCCGTCTGGTGTGTTGTCACATCACAGAGGCCAGTGGTGAATGGCCTTTCTGTGCTGCTGTTTACCCCACACGGGGCTCCGCACAGAGCAGCACTTTCACTTCCACACACAGGGCTACACACGCCAACGTCAGGAATCAGGGTCACCGTTAGGAGTCCGCACTGCGGCATGTTTGGACTCATGATCTAGGTAATGAAACTGGGACAGTCCAGATCAGTTCCATTTTGAAGTGCTACAGGACTGGCTTGTTGATGTATGCCGCACTTGACTGCATCTAAAACATGGCTGGGAATCCATCCTTTAGGAGAATGCCTTCTCTTCCTTCGCTCGGTGGATTTATGTTTATTAAATTCCACTGATGTTCTGATAGTGGAATGTTAGAATATAGGAATAAAGTGATGATGAGGTCAAGTGATGATGAGGTCATGTTGCGCTGTGTGGACCTCCCGGCCCTCTTTTGTGTGTGTGGGCCACTACAGTGAACCCCGGCTGCACTGCCGTCTGATATTAAGCCCACTGCTATTGTCAGGGGACAAAAGGGAGGCTGTGGTAGTGTGTGTGTGTGTGTGTGTGTGTGTGTGTGTGTGTGTGTGTGTGTGTGTGTGTGTGTGAGAGTGTGTGTGAGACAGGCACACTGTGAGCATGTGCCAAAGTCAGCTGTGACGGACAGGCACAGGGGACGGTTTGGCCCCCAGAAGCTCGGTAACAGAGTTCAGAAAGACACCCACAAGGAAGGGGCTCACACCCTCTCACAGTCCAGTCTGGTAAGGAGCTACTCTTTTTGCTACACTGTATGTTTCTCTCTGAACTGACCAGGGTTAAGGTTCGGCTATAAGACAGTAAGGTCAATAGGTGAGATATAGATATAGTTATAGATACAGATATAGTGTTGTTCAGGACTGACCATGGCTCATTATAGTGGAACTGTTTGGCCTACTTCAGCCTATGTTATTTTCTCCATAGTATTTATGTGAAGGTGTAGGTTTAGTGAAGAGAGTGTGGAGCTTTTGAGAATGTTGAGGCTGTACATACTGATAAAGGTGTGAGTTCAGCTGTTTTAAATAGAATAGTCTATTTCATCAAGTAGAGTGTATGCATGTGCTTCAGATATGTGAGTGTCTGTGCTTGTTCTGTGAGTGAATGTCCTTACATTTAGCCAGGGACCACAAAACACATGAAAAAAAAATGTGTGTGTTTTTGTGTGTTTGTTTATGTTTGTTTGGTGTTGTGTATATCTCTATGCCACATGCTCGGTTTTGGCCTTGGAGGGCGCTCTATTCATCCCTGTTTGAGTCCCTGTAAGAGTCTCCTTCATAGAGCATGCAAACACCGCAAAAAACAAACACACACACACACACACACACACACACACACACACACACTGTAGCCAGCTGGAGGGAGTCGGCCCAGTGCAGCTTATGCATGTGACACAGATTAAAGAAACTCTTTTTCTCTCCTCTTTCTCTTTCTTCTCTCTGTTCCCTTCTTTTCTCTCCCTCTCTCTCTCCCTCTCTCTCCCCCTCTCTCTCTTTTACTCGCCAGCATACAACACTCCTCCCCTTTGTTGGTGTTTGTCTTTTATGTCCCTCCCTGACCTCTCCAGTCTTTTCCTCCACGGCTTCCTCTCTTCCTCTCTTTCTTCCTTTCTCTCTCTTCATCTGTATCTTTTTTGTCCTCCCTTCTTGGTCTGCTCACTTTTTACCTTGAACTACTTTCACTTGACTTCCGTCCAAAACCCTTATCTTTCTTTGTGAAATATGACATGTTTTTTCATGTCAGACTCAGAACACATATACGGGTCAGAGACAGAAAGAAAGTCCCACTCTCACACACACCAACACCCACCTTTCCACCTTTCAACACCCACTGTACATGCACACACCACACTCACACAGAATGCAGGAGCATGCGTACATACATACACACATTCCATCCACACACATTTGTGCATTCAAAAGCACACACACACACACACACACACACACACACACATAGACTTGCATGTTTTTTGCCCACACGTGCACTTCCACACAATGGGTCTCTCTGCTCTGCGGGCCGGTTGGTCACATGGCCTGTCTGACTCACAGGGGGATCAGTGGCCAGTGGTCTCTGAGGGCCAGTACAGGGCAGTGGCACACACACATACACACACACACACACACACACACACACACACACACACACACACACACACACACACAGACCTTACAACACCCCCCAGAGGACGGAAATAGAGCTAACCATTGAGCTGTGGCAGATGGCCGCAAGAGGACCTCCACACACACACACACACACACACACACACACACACAAACAGTTGTATACCTCTTCATGGAAGGGGCTGAAGATTAGGGACAGTTAGGGAAAAGTGACCAGGATACACACACACGCACACTCTCACACCCTCCCCTCTGGTCTCTGGTCTCCTCTTCTCAAGTACACACATTTCTCCCTCAGGGAAGACAGCAGGACAGCTCCTATTTCTTATCAGGGTCAGTATTCACACGCACACACACACACACACACACACACACTTACAAACCTACCTGCATATTGTATGTACAAACATGCTCATGAAGGTGAGCTTGCTGTGGATATCGACTGGAAACTTCCTATTGGGTGGTGTTCCACATGCTTGTGTCTTAGTATCCATGAGTGTGGTGTTTGCTTCAGTGGAATAGTGACTTTTTTCCCATAGGAACATGGATTAGGTTTGGGATTTTTGTTAGGCCTATTTGGAGTATGTTGTCATCTTTCAGGTAAGCTGTTCAGCTGTTATGTTCCATTCACTTTTGGTAAACAGCGACACATGTTTATTGGTCAGCTTTTTTTCATTCACTGTGCCTAAAACTGTGTGTGTGTGTGTGTGTGTGTGTGTGTGTGTGTGTGTGTGTGTGTGTGTGTGTTTGTGTGTGAATTCAAGTGTTGATTTTAACAAGGCGTTTACATAGTCATCGCACCGCTGTGAAGTCAGTGTCGTTTGTGAGAGACTTGTGTTTCCCAGCTCAAATGTGGTGGAGGGTGGCACACTGGTTGCCCCGGCTGGGGTTTATGGGTGCAGTTTGGCCTGTGCCTCGGCTTCGTGTGGCCACTCAGGACTGGGTTTGTGGGCACCATACCCGATTCATGCCACATGGGCTTCTGGACGGCATCGCTGGGAAAAGCACAACTGTGTGTGAGAGAGAGAGTGTGAGAGAGAGAGAGAGAGAGAGAGAGAGAGAGAGAGAGAGAGAAAGGGTGACATGAGCGATGGAGAGAAAGAGAGAAGGAGAGCTCTCCGTTGTGGTTTAGCATTTGAGCGGCGTTATGGGAAGAGTTTTGTAGGCCTCCGCCCTTATGTTTTATTTGAAATAAAGGGATATGGGAGAGGCCTGTAGCTCATTCACAAGAGCCTGTTTCCACTAATGACTTAGTTAGCAATGAGCTTTAGCAATAGCAGTGATAAAATGTTTGAACTGCATGTTCAATGTACAGTACATCATGAAGATAAATGTGTATTCAGTAGTTCAGGCTGTTTCAACTTGAACACTATGGGGAGCTTTAAATATGGCTCAAAGGATCCACATGACCTCTGAGAGGGGTGGCTTTCTGCTGACTCAGGAGACCCACTGTGGCCATGTTGAAAAACCACAACAGGTGCTTGTGTGTGTGTGTGTGTGTTTGTGTGAGAACCCATTTGACCTTATTTGACTGGACTCTTTCTCTCTCTCTCTGCCCCCCCCCCCCCCTGCTTAATGTGTTTACAGATGTATGTGAGTGTGTGGATGGACGTGTGTGTGTCCATACTTTGTGTGCACTGTGCAGGTGTGCTTTTGGTGACCTTACTTTTAAGTTCAGTGTTCTCGGGGGGAAAATCGATAGAACACAAGGTTCTGTTTCCTCTCAGGCGCTCTAACAACTCCACACATCCACAATGTTTCCACCGAGTTGTTTTCTTTCCCTGCAGTCTTACTATAGTTTTAAAAAAATGTAAAAACAGACCTCAAAAAGTTCTTACTAAGCAGGAGCTACTTTAGTCAGATGAATTTGACATTATTTTGAGTACACAATAATTTCCTGCAGTTATTTAAATAAACTCCATGTATGTGGCTTCAGACACATGCAATGCATCTAAGGGGCTCCGGCACGTATCCACTAAAGTGCTACTGTAATTTTTTCTGTGTGTGTGTGTGTGTGTGTGTGTCTGTGTGTCTGTGTGTCTGTGTGTGTTTGTGCCAGTGTGACAGTGTGTGTGTCTCTGTGTGTGCGCGTTTGCATTTACCACTAATTGCTCATCAAAGAATATACTGTAGCTATTTATATACATAGGTAGCTGTCGGTTTTGTTCTGCAAGCCCCTTGTGCTGTAGCTGAGTGCAATCCCAGGTGAGAGGTGAGGGCTGCCTTCTCTCTCCTCTCCTCCTCTTTTCTCCTCTCTTCTCCTCTCCTCTCCTCTCTTCTCCTCCTCTCTTCTCTTCTCCTCTCCTCTCTTCTCCTCCTCTCTTCTCCTCTCCTTTCCTCTCCTCTCCTCTCCTCTCTTCTCCTCCTCTCTTCTCCTCTCCTCTACTCTCCTCTCCTCTCTTCTCCTCCTCTCTTCTCCTCTCCTCTACTCTCCTCTCTTCTCCTCTTCTCTCCTCTCTCCTCTCCTCTACTCTCCTCTCTTCTCCTCTTCTCTCCTCTCTCCTCCTCCTCTTCTCCTCTCCTCTCCTCTCTCTGGCTCAGGTAGTGAGGCGGTTAGGCAGCACTCTGTCCCCTGTGCCCTCTGGTCCTGCACCAGCACGCCACCGCTGCCTGGATTAGCCGCAGCAAACCAGCTCAGGGTTTACCTGTGTTGGTGTGTGTGGGTGTGTAATGTACCGAAGAGAAGTTACATTTAGAGAGTGGTTCCAAACTCAAGACTCGACTTGCCTTCTTGGGCTGAAACTAATTGACGTTTAAATGTCATCGGAGAGCACTGACAAAGGTTTCTGACATTTCTAATTCTCACTGCAAACACTGTGTGTGCATGTTTTTACACGCACGTGTCACTGTGCGTGAGCATGCTAAAATGATTGTTTGTGTGTTTGATTTTTTAGTGCGTGTGTGTGTGTGTGTGCCATCTGGGAGTGTGCTAGAGAGGTTTCCTAATCCCGTATCTACAGCCTTTGTTTTGCCTCTTGGTAAAAGCAGATTAAAGCATGTGAGTGTAAGAGAGGAAAGGCCAACCTGCCTGCCATCTCTCTCTCTCTCTTTTATCCCTCTCTCTCTCTCTCTCTCCCTCTCTCTCTTATCCACCTCTGTGCTTTACTATCTTTTTCCCATTCGTCCTCACTTCCTCTCTCTCTCTCTTTCCCGCTGTCCTCCGATACTCGACTCTCTTATCCACCTCTGTGCTTGCTCATCCATCTCTTTATCTTTTTTCATTTCCTGTACTTTCTCTCTCTCCGTCTTTCCATGATCGTCAGCTCTGCTCTCTCACCTGAGGTGTGTTTACCGGAAGGTCATTAACGAGCACATCGTCTCAACTCCTGCCAAGTGTGAGTCACCGGTGATAACCAGTGTGTCTGGTCTTGCACAGGCTCAGTAAGGTTAGCATGCGGGCCGGTGACCACAGAGTGGGTTTTGAGGCTACAGAAGGACAGCCGCCCACTACCCCCCCTACGCACGCACACCTGTCAATCACAACAACAATGGTTGGCCTGTAGTCTATAGATAACAAACAAAGGCGTTTAAAGGTATACGCTGCAGTTTTAATCCCATACATTTTTTTTTGTCAAATTCAGCAAATGGCTCCTGTCTTCTTGGTGTCCATTATGTGTGTGCATTGAAACAAACTCTGTTCATACACACTCCTGGCTCTGTAAATGGGAAACAAACAAGTAGAGGTGAGCCATACACTAGCCAAGCCAATCAACACGAGCCATACACTAGCCCAGTCAATCAACACAAGCCATACACTAGCCCAGCCAATCAGTATGTCACTTTCAGAAGCATGGAAGGAAAAACTGAGCTACTGACCACAAATATGTACACCCTTTCACAAGAATAGTAGACTGTACCTTTGAGACACTTTTTGATGACATCACATATTAGCTGTGTATTTCAGGTTCATGTTGCACTTTGTGTCAAGACATAAAAAAACACTTGTCAGGTGCACAGGCATTTGGACCATGGTCAGCACTGGTTGTCATAACAAATATGTTTGTGTAGTGCGACATGCTATGGCAACCTGATGTGAATCGCAGAATTGAGTCTGTATTTTCGATTAGCTCGCGAGTTGATGTGTGTGTGTGTGTGTGTGTGTGTGAAGTGAAATATCTGAGGAATTAGACGAGCGCTGTGTGAGCTACACCTCATGTGGTGTGCTGAGTGTAACATCAGACTCCTTATATTACTAGAGACGAGGCTGTGGTCATCCAGTAATGCTATGACAACGGCTGTGGTATTGGGCCTCCTGCTGTGTGCTGGACAGCAGATTAACTCAGAAGACAGAGTGGAATATATATCAAGAAAGAACTTTGCTGTGGGTGCCAAGTGAAAATTGGCAATAAGCATCAGATACGAGGACATTGTTCTGTATGTCTTGTGGTAGAACCTAGGCGTCAGGCAGTAACCCACAGACATAATACTCTCAGACACAGGGGTATCAGGGCAGATTTGGACTTGTGCTGAATAATTTTTGCATGACCAACATCGGCCAATTTGGTAACCTGCTGGTTACCCACCTGTTATGCTCATTTTTCCACTAAATCAATCCTTCTGTATAGCAGGTTTTGATTAATTTATTGTCAAGTATTTTGGAATATAGATTTCACATGGTGCGCTTAAAAGTCCTTGATTTTTAAGACTCTGATACCATCCTGGCAGCATTCTGGACACTGTCCCCTAGCAAAATCGTGGATGCCATCCTCCCAATATCTTGGATGTTGCTAGAATGGTCAGAATTCTAAGTTTGTAAAATTGTGATTTGAAGGGTTTTCCCAGATCGCATCACATACATGTATACAGTATATATTTATTGAAATGATCCTATATTGTGAATAAGGATGATAAGTGTCTAATAGCGACACATGTGGCTGCCAAGACCTCGACTCTCTGTCCTCACTGTGTGCCTCTCCATCTCCCTCCCCTGTGCAGCTCTGATTGGGTGGAGATCCTGGAGCCGCGCTCGCGTGAGCGCATGTACGTGAACCTGACGACGGGCGAGTGCGGCTGGGAGCCGCCAGCCGGCATGCCGGTGCGCCAGTCGGACGGCAACCAGTGGTGGGAGCTCTTCGACTCGGCCAACAGCCGCTTCTACTACTACAACTGCACCAGCCAGCAGACGGTGTGGCACCGGCCCACGGCCTGCGACATCGTGCCCCTCGCCCAGCTGCAGGCCATGAAGCGGAGCTCCGAGAGCGAGCTCAGGGGCATCGGGAGGCCCCAGAGGGGCAGCGGTGGCGGGGGAGGCCTGTCTGGTGGGGCTGGGGGGCTGGGGGGAGCTGCGGCAGAAGGAGAGGGGCGGAGGACGCCGCTACTGGGACTGAGTCCAGTGCCGCCCCCCCAGGAGCTGGACAATGTCAGCGGGAGAGAGACGCCTTCGACAGGGAGAGGGGACAGTCTGGATGGGAGACGAGAGGCGGTTAGGTGAGTGTGACGGCGCACACACACACACACACACACACACACACACACACACACACACACACACACACACTCATACACTCACACACACAGGCCAGTGAAGTGCAGTTATTCTGGCCAGCCATTAGGTTCTGAGAACCCTCCCTGTACTTCCTCATTCTCACAGAGACAGTGCAGGTCATACAACTCTAAGCACTGTGTGTGTCTCTGTCTCTCTCACTTCACGCTCAGCTAATTCTAGGGATGATGTAATTCAAAGACACATGCTCGTATCAGTTACACACACTTGAACACACACACAAACACACACCACACACACACACACACACACACACACACACACACACACACACACACGGCTAAAGCCAATGGAATGGGGTCGTCTGTGGTATCTCTTCATCGGCCGTTAACCGCCTAACAGACAGAGGCAGAGAGAGACAGTGTCTGTTTACAGTTATCTGTCTTTGGTTATTCAAACATAAAGCACAGATAAGCTGCAGTAGAACCAGTGAAAGGAAGCAAGTAAAGGAAGAATTGAATAAAAAGATAAATACTGAGAGGGTGGAGAATTCAGTGGAGAAGACGTGTGTTGCTTTGGTTAAGCAGTTACTGACAATGGCAAGAGATTAGTGTGATAAGACACTGGACACTGCTTAGTGACTAGCACATGTCTAGAAATGGATAAAATGTATTGGTCAGTGTAATGAGGGAGGGGGGGGGGGGGGGGGGCAGAAAAGCAAGAGAGATATTAGGGAGGAAGTAAGAGGGAGATCATAGAGAGGGAGAGGGAGGAAGTGAGAGAGATATGGCACCCTAAGTGGCTTTGTCCAGTGAGACAGCTGTAGGAATTGATTGAGAGGAGGAGGTGTGTGTGTTTGTGTGTGTGTGTGTGGGGGCGGGGGGGGGGGGGGTCTGGTTGCAGTGGTTAATGGGATTGTTTAGTCACAGCGTCCACAGGCTGGTTAAAGCTGCCCTTGCTCTCTCTGGAGCCCTATTGCCCAGCTGGGGACCCTGCCTCACCATCCTCCCCTTCGCTCAGCCTGTGATCCTGTTAGCCTCAGAGCTCGTAGCCACCAGCAGGCTGCACGGGGGGATGAGACCGTCTGATGGCCAGCTGAACACTGGGCACAGGCTAGCTGGCTAGCAGGGGAAGCGAGGCTAAAGACTGGACTGTGAGCACACATTTGAACACAGCACCCTGGGGTGGTAAGGGCATAACCCACAGCGTGCATCATGTCATGAGTGGTCCGGTTTGCCCTCTGACTCTTAGAGGGCTGAATGAATGGAGAATGGACCCAGGCCATAGCAGAATGCCACCTAAATACTGTGAGAGGGAAACCATGGTCTTGTGTACAGTACTCAGCTTGGTTTACAGTCTAAACGTGATAACACATGGGGCAACAGTTTGAGCAATGTCGCTGGACAGCCGCCTAACTGGTTCCCTGTGTTTTGATTTGCCTACTGATGATGGAAGCTCTCAAGAAGAGCCTTTGTTGGCCAATATCAAAGGGAATGGGCCTGAACAACACCACTCAGTAACACTGCCCAGCAGCATTGCGCAAAATGTTTCCTTGTGTATCATCAGTATAAGATGAACGTGTCCTTTCTATTTTCAACCAGTTTTCTAAAATGTGTAAATGAGTTACATAAAACCTTGAAGAATGTTTCAGCATGCCCTTTTAGCATGACAATCTAGCATTACCACCCTTTTATAAGGTTCTAAGGAGACCCATTAGGACAAGACAAAGAGCCAATAAAGCACATTATTCTTTGGAATGTAGAATGTGTGTTCTTTAGAATTTGAGCATGTTCCAGGAACTCGGGGTCTTCATTCAGTGCCTCTGCTAGACAGTGTACTACTACTCTCTTCAACAATGTCAGTGCAAACGCACATGCAAATCAGGACTAAGGCAGCATGCTCTCTCCTGAGCTGTGTTTGCATGTGGATTTGGCTTAAGCGTATCATGGGATGGAGTTTGTGGACAATTTGTGTTGGTATATCCATTAGAGATGGTGGGTCTGTGCTGCAGTACAGTAAGAGAGATTAAGGTGGTGGCGGTACAAAGCTACTGGGTTTCTCCTGTGGTTTTGCGTGAAACTGCTTTGAGGCCATTCTGAACTTATGTTTGTTGTTGTTACTTGCCAGTAGTTGTTGTGGTTACTTTCAGTTTTTAGAAGTGCTTGTTTCCTCTGGAATTTTGCACAGACTCCTCAGGACTGCCTGCAAAAACCTGCCAAACTCTGTTGGATACT
>NC_055963.1:25289906-25292406 GCF_018492685.1 Alosa sapidissima
TAAGAGTCATGGAGTAAGGGAACATTAGCAATGACTTCATCTGTCTTTTTATGGCTTTCCTATCTAACGCCAAAACTTATGGAGAGACTTCAGAAGAGAGAAGAGATACAACAGTGGCGAAAGAGGGAGGGAGTTAGAGGGAGGGATGAATCTTCAGAGAGAGAGAGAGAGAGAGTGTGTTTGTGTGTGTGTGTGTGTGTGTGTGTGTGTGTGTGTGTGTGTGTGTGTGTGTGTGTGTGTGTGTGTCTGACAGCATTTATCCTCACATCCTCACATCCCTAATGGTTATTCTGTATCAGTGAAACATTCTTTGGCCCACATTAGCAGTGCCCTTCTAGTGCTTGGTTTTCAAGTGGAAAATGGACTAAACTGTCCTCCTTCCCTCCCTCTCTCCCTCTCTCTCTCCTCTCTCTCTCTCTCTCCCTCTCTCTCTCCTCTCTCTCTCTCTCTCAGTGGATAAAAGACAGACTCCTGTCTCTTTGGTGACCTATGGCCTTGACTTGCTTTGATGATGTTATACTCTGGGTCACTAATGATATTAAGCAGAGAAAACCTGTTAGCGTGCTCTGTATTGTATGGAGGAGAGAATGTGTGTGTGTGTGTTTGTGTGTGTGTGTGTGTTTGTGTGTTACTTTGTAAAGTGTGCCGTCAAACACATTAATCCCTTTATCTTTGCCACTGGTGTGACTGAGCTAAACTCAGACAGACTGACAGAGAGGCAATGAGAGAGAGAGAGGAGGAGGAAGAGAGGGAGAAAGACTAAGAGAGTGTAAGTGAGAGAATGTGTTTGTGAGGGAGTGTGTGTGTGTGTGTGTGTGTGTGTGTGTGTGTATGTGTGTGTGTGTGTGTGTGTTAGAGTATGCCATTCTGTCTCCTCCTTGCTGCCCTAATGGAATCAACCTTAAATGCTCACACACGTTCACTTGTTAACACATGTGAAAGGCACACACACACACACACACACACACACACACACACACACACACACACACACACACACACACACACACACACACACACAGATTGAAGGTGTGTTTTTAGGATTCCAAAAATCCTAAAAACAGTTAGTCTGCTGATTGACAGCTACAGCTATCAGAAATGTTTATCTCTTATATCTTTATGTTATTGATTGATTCGCTTGATTCGCTATTGTTGATTGATTCACTACTCTTTTGCTAATTCTTGTAGGTAATATGGCATCTATATATTACACACACACACACACACACACACACACACACACACACACACACACACACATAGCCAGAGCTAGCAGCCGCCCTCTCAAAAGTAAATTAAGGGCTCTAACAAAATTAAAAGTAGGGCAGGAATTCTAGGCAGGGCAGGACTTTTTTTAGGTGAGTGTGTGTGTGTGTGTGTGTGTGTGTGTGTGTACATGTGTGTGTGTGTGTGAACAGTGCAGCCAGAGGACTGCAGAGCAGGCTGCTTCTCTGCCAGATTCAGTCCAGAGAAGGTGTGCCCTGGCTGGGTACGGCTGTCTCCAGACCTCCCTCTCTCTCTCACTCCCTCTCTCCTCTCCCTCCCTCTCTCTCTCCGTCTCTGCCATGGAGAAAGGCTGCCTCTGTCCCCAGTCCTCTCCTGACTCCTCTGCCGTCTGCAGCTTCAGCTACCAGGGTGAGCCATCCGCCTGTCTCTGTCCCTTTCTCTCTCTCTCTCTCTCTGTCCCTTTATCTCTCTCTGTCTCTGTCCCTTTCTCTCTCTCTCTGCTCTCTGTCCCTTTCTCTCTGTCTCTGTCTCTGTCCATTTCTCTGTCTCTGTCTCCATCTCGGTGTTGGTCTCATTTCTAGAGGAGTAACTGGGAGGGGACAGGAGCTGTGACATGTGTGTGTGTGTGTGTGTGTGTGTGTGTGTGTGTGTGTGTGTGTGTGTGTGTGTGTGTATGTGTATACTTGTATACTTGTGTATACTTGTGAGTGGCAGAAGGTTATGGTGGCTCGGCCTGTCATGTTAGAGTGGGGGGACGGGAGGGTTGGCGCTGTCTGTCTGTTAGGATGGTTAGAAGTGTGCATGAGTGCGTTTGTGCATCTGTGTGTGTGTGTGTGTCTGTGTGTGTGTGTATGTGTTGTGTGTATGTGTGTGTGTGTAGTGTGCGCCTGTCAGGTCTGAATGACTGATGGCGTAATTGCTGTGGAATGTGAGAGCTTTTAGGGTTGGCAGTGATGTACTGATGGATGGAGATGGAGATGGCAGCCTCAGCCTCCTCATGGGAAGCAGGGTGTGGGGGTGCAGGGTGTGGAAGGGCAGGGTGTGGGGGTGCAGGGTGTGGAAGGGCAGGGTGTGGGGGTGCGGGGTGTGGAAGGGTGGGGGTGCGGGGTGTGGAAGGGTAGGGTGTGGGGGGGTGGGGGTGTGGAAGGGTAGGGTGTGGGGGGGTGGGGGTGTGGATGCCTGGCCTCCACTCAGGACCCAGCTACAGGCTGCTTCCACACAGCACTGGGCGTTTACTTCATCTTGGTTTTGTTCAATGGTGCTTTTATTGGGC
>NC_055963.1:25312134-25314634 GCF_018492685.1 Alosa sapidissima
TGCAGCCTTTCCTCATCATGCGTGTACTCTTATCTCCTCCTTTCTCTCTGTCTTTTCTCCTTTACCTGCTCTGTCGTTCATCTGAGGCATCTCTTTTTCGGAGGGATTCACTGTCTCTCCATCTCTCTGTTTGTTGAAGAAAAAAAAATGTCTGTCTCCATCCTGTCGCCGTAGAAACAATGCCGAAGCAAGCAGCTTGCTTAGTGCTTCCTGTTGCCACAGTCTGTGTTCCATTCCAGGAAAAGGATTTCTTACTGGAGCCTCTCCCGCTCTCCCATCACATCACGTTTGCTGCCGCGTTTTCCTCTCCTTTTATTTTCCTGTGAAACTTCTTATTTACAAGATGCTTGGGTGTGTGTGTGTGTGTGTGTGTGTGTGTGTGTGTCTGCGTGTGTGGGAGCCAAGAGATTTGGAGTGGCCTGATTGTTAAAGACATGGCGCGTGTTTATTTCAGTTAGCCTAATTTTGGGTCCTGATGGGGTACTCTTATGCACTGTCTTTTGGGCGAGGAAGATTCTTGTGTGTGTGTGTGTATGTGTGTGTGTGTGTGTGTGTGTGTGTGTGTGTGTGTGTGTGTGTGTGTGTGTGTGTGTGTGTGTGTGTGTGTTTTTTCTCCTCATCGTTCTTTCCTCTCCCTCCTTTTTTTATGGAGTCAAGCTGCATCCTCCCCCGTATGCTGGGAGGCCCTATCCTCCACGGGGATTTAGGGAGCCAGAGAAGAGAAGAGAAGAGAAAGGGAAGAGGGAAGGAGAGAAAAACAGAAAGAAAGAATGAAAAAAACAGCGACTCACCAGAAACAGGCTGATTATACGTTATACGCAAAACATGGTATTGTGTGTGTGTGTGTGTGTGTGTGGGGGTTTGTGTGTGTGTGTGTGTGTGTTGGGGGGGGGGGTATGAAACATGGCAGAGCTTTGATGGGGGTGTCACTTCCTTGCTCAGATGAGCCATGCTGCTTAGTCACCTCAGCTGCACAACAGAGGAGAGGGGGATAGAGGAGGAGGAGGAGGAGAGAAGGAAGGAGGCATGCCAAGAGGCAGAGAAAGATGAGGAGAGGATGAGGAAGGAGAGGAAGCGGTGCGTTGCGCTCACCTCCGCTGGCTCTCAGTCTCAGGTGAGTGGCCGCTGCTATAAAGGACAGGTGAGGCAGAAGGGGGGATGGCGGAAACAGAGGGATTTTGGAATCTCTTTCAGAGGGAAGAGTGGTAAGGATTTGTTTTGATGCGGGTGACACAAAAATGAGAGGAGAGAATAGAGGGATGTTGTTCAGTTCTTCCGATGAAAAGATGAAGAGAAAAGGAGTTGTTATTCTGTTGTAAAAGGGATGGAAAAGGAGATGGAGAGATGTTATTGTGTGCTGAGGCAGTAGCCACCATGACAAGATGTTTACATGTGAGAAAAGTGTAGCGAGATGTTGTCACACAAACATAGTGGCAGACAGATGAGAGATGTTATTATCTGGAATGCATGGGAGGATGGAAGGATGTCATCATGTTCAGAGAGAGAAAGAGTGAGAGAGAGACGAGACGTGGGGGATGTTGCTCTGTAAAAGCGACAGACGAGGTGGAGAAATACTGCTTTAATTAGCATAAGGCAGGGTGTTGTTTTAAAGGGAAAAAAGAAAGGGAGTGAGAGAAAGAGAGACAGAGAGAGAGAGAAAAAAGGTGGACAGATGCTGTGCGGAAAGGAGCAGGACGACGGATGAAGGTAAGAGAGAGGAGATGTGAAGGTATGTGGATGTGCAGATAGAGGGAGAGAGAGAGAGAGAGAGAGAGAGAGAGAGAGAGAGAGATAGGATGAAGTGATGACAGACACAGAGATGGAGAGATGAATAGGTGGTGACTGCAGCAATGTGCATTATTGGAGAAGAAACAAGAGAGAGAGAGAGGGGGGGGGGGGGAGGGAATTTCAAAAGATATGAAGTATCTATACTGAAGATGTGAGAGAAAGAAAGAGAAACAGATAGAGTGAAAGAGTGTTAGAGAGAGAGAGAAACTAAAACAGACATCAGAGTGACAAAATAGAGAGAGGTGGGAAACAGAAAGAGAGAGAGAATGAGATAGCAGAGAGAAAGAGAGAGAGGGGAAAAGAGAGAGAGAGAGAGAGAAGTGAGGGAGCGATATGAAGCTGTGTGCTGTAGCTGTACTGTTAGATGTAGTTGAGAGAGAGAGAGAGAGCGGTGGTGTGGTGATGGTGCTGTGAGCTTGCACAGGCACAGACTCAGGCAGCAGCAGCAGCAGCAGCAGCAAGTAGGTCACAAGCAGAGCGGGAAGTGTGTGAGTACCAAACTTGCTTGGTCTTGCTCGGCCTCTATGTGTGTGTGTGTGTGTGTGTGTGTGTGTGTGTGTGTGTGTGTGTGTTTGTGTGTGTGTCTGTGTGTGTGTGTGTGTGTGTGTGTGTGTGTGTGTGTGTGTGAGTGTGTGTGTGAGTGTGTGTGTGTGTGTGTGTGTGTGTGTGTGTGTGTGTGTGTGTGTGTTTTAGACACATATACTAAGTTAAC
>NC_055963.1:25319634-25399351 GCF_018492685.1 Alosa sapidissima
GGGGGCAGGGAGGGGAGGACGCATGTGGTACTGTTTGATGTTGCAATGCGATTTCCATATTGGGTCACCTATTTCGGGGGGACAGAGATTTGCGCGAGTGTTTCCAGGTTTCTGGTCTGCGTTCTGGCTTAAGGGGGGGAAATAAGTACAGTAAGCTGATCCTCTCCTCCCTGTTACAGACACACACACACACACACACACACACACACACACACACACACACACACACTCTTCCTCTCACAAGCCCTTACACTCTGCTACACACACTCCCAGACATAAATACACAGTCACAGTTGCAGATTGACTCATTCTCAGGTTTGTTGCGCACACATTCTCATGTTTCGTCCAGTAGTCATGATGAGGAGCAGCTGTAGGGTGCCGGCCTTCTCTTCTTCTCTTCGTTTGCTCCTCACCATCACTCTCTCTTTCTCTCTGTCTGTCTCTCTATCTCTCTTTCTCTCTACTGATCCATCTGCTTAGTTTCCCATGTGAGGGCGCTTCACTGGGAAGATACTTACTCTTAGAGTGAGTTTGGCCAAGGGAAACAGACAAACAAGCAGACATGCTTGGAAGACCAGCATTTTAAAAGTATCTCTCTCTCTCTCTCTCTCTCTCTCTCTCTCTCTCTCTCTCTCTCTCTCTCTCTCTCTCTCTCTCTCTCTCTCTCTCTCTTTCCAGACAGGAACACTGGAATCCAAGGGGCAGCTGGAGATCTCACCACAGGGAGGTGGCAGCGGGCATGGCGTGGGCACCGGTGGCACGCCGGCGGGCAGCGCCAACGACGGGTTCGGCCAAGACGGCACCGGCACCGGCAACAGCGGCAACAACAACAACGATGTCAGCGGTGGTTGCGGCGGGCAGCTGGTCGGGAGTGGCGGTGGCGGTGGCTACCAGTACCCGTACACCACCCTGTGCAAGCCCAGCCCGGACGCCAACATGGTGGACTGGGCCAGCAAGAACCTGAACCTGCACACGCAGGGCCTGTTCCGCCGGCGCGTCTCCATCGCCAACATGCTCTCGTGGAACCGCGGCTCCATCAAGAAGCCCATGCTCATCACCAGCGACCGTGCCGTCAAGAAGGAGGCCTGCGAGATGTTCAAGCTGGTGCAGGCCTACATGGGTGACCGGCCCGCACGCATTGACCGCAGACACGCCGCCCTGCTGGTTGTCACCAAGTGCTGGGGCACACAGGTGAACATCGTTATCTCCATATCCTACTATCTCATTTCCTACTTTAACCATTTATTTGACTAACTGTATGTATAAGTGCAGACATAGATTTATTAATTATTGCACCAAGCACTTTACTGGACGTAGCACTTTATGGGGTTTTCTAGGGGGTATTTATGGGGAGCTAAATTAGGTACAAAGTAATGGGTGATTCATGGGGATGCAAATTGAAGGCAAATGGGTGAACAACTTCAAACTACTGTATATGCCTGTCTGTTTTTGCTCTAACAACATTTTGTTGTTATCCTGTAACAATGACAAATAAAAACTGAACTGAACTGAACTGAACTGATAGTAGACAGTCATATGTAGCATATTTTATTTTACATACCCTTATATTTAAGTATTGTACAATAATATACACTACCGTTCAAAAGTTTGGAGTCACTTAGAAATGTCCTGTTTTCATTATTAATGTTGTAAATTAGAAATTGCGGATCTTTAATGCAATATCTACAGTACATACGTATACAGATGTCCATTATCAGCAACCATTCATCCAATGTTCCAAAACTGCTGCCCTGATTAAAAAACAATGCAACTGATATTCTGTCTATAATGGAGTGGAATGGACATTTCTAAGTGACCCCAAACTCTTGAACAGCAGTGTATAAAACTCATAAATCTGAGAAATAATATAATCTGTCAAGTTCTATACATCTGTAAAGCTATACATCCATAGAATCTAGAACAGAATTAAATTTGTCATTGTGTGTGAAGTTTCTCCATCCTAACCTCCTGTCCCCATAGGGCCTGCGTGACGAGCTGTACGTGCAGCTGGTGCGGCAGACCACGGGCAACCTGAGCCTGCGCAGCCTGGCCTCGGGCTGGGAGCTGATGGCCATCAGCCTGGCCTTCTTCTCGCCCTCGCCCAAGTTCCGCCGCTACCTCGAGGGCTACATCCAGCGCCACATGGAGCCCAGCAACGACAAGAAGAGTGAGTTGGACTGGCATCACTTACTGACTGTGTGTGTGTGTGTGTGTGTGTGTGTGTGTGTGTGTGTGTGTGTGTGTGTGTGTGTGTGTGTGTGCATGCATGTGGATTTCTGTGAGTCTGTGTGTGTGTGTGTGTGTGTGTGTGTGTGTGTGTGTGTGTGTGTGTGTGTGTGTGTGTGTGTATGTGTGTGTGTATGTGTGTCTATAAGTGCATGTGGCATGTGGTGCTTTGTATAGTAGTGAATGGGGTTGTATAGAAGTTCATATTTCTTTGTGGGTGTGTGTGGGTGTGTGTGTAACAGACAGACAGAGAGAGTGGGAGGAAAAGTATGCTTTATGTGATGTTTATCTGTCATCGGCTTGATCTTTATTAGCTCCAAGCCTCTCCTATCAGATGAATGCAGAGCCTGTCGCCACAGTAGAGGGAGAGAATTAGCTGGGATTTAGCCGTGGTGTGTGTGATGCCTCTGATGTGTGTGTGTGTCTGGTGAGAGGACTAGGCTTATCCAGAGGTGTGTTTATGTTGAAGGAATTCCCTCAAGTCCCCAAAGCCACACAGAGCCAGGGAATATTGGTTTTGCAGGCTAAAATTATCATGGAGCCAGGCCAAATCAAACAGGATGTAAAACTGGAAAAGTGGGAAAAATAAGGAGGAGGAATGTGTGTGAGTGAGTGTGAGTGTGTGTGTGTGTGTGTGTGTGTGTGTGTGTGTGTGTGTGTGTGTGTGTGTGTGGTTGTATGTTTGTGTGTGTGTGTGTGTGTGTGTGTGTGTGTGTGTGTGTGTGTGTGTGTGTGTGTGTATGTTTGTGTGTGTTTCTGTATGTGGTTGTGTGTTATAAGGGTTGTTGTTCAGAGGGTTAGGAGGCCCAGAATGTTGTGATGTGTTTTTTTTAGTCTGTACACTTGTGTATGTGTGTGTGTGTGTGTGTGTGTGTGTGTGTGTGTGTGTGTGTGTGTGTGTGTGTGTGTGTGTGAGTAAGTGTGATGCGTGTCTGTTTAATATCTCAGATGAGTCCTCCACTCAGACTCTAATCCTGCCCTGGCTTTCTGGTTTCAGTCTTGCAGCAGATCCAGGAACAGCAGGACATGAAGAACAAGAAGAACTCCAAGTCCAGGAAGAAGAGGAAACAGAACAATGAGGAAGAGGAAGAGCAGGGTGAGTCACACGGGGCCAGGGCCCCCAGCGGCCAGCCTTGACCCGTAGAGTGACCTCTGTCTCATCACACACACACAAATCTAACCGAAAAAGACACACAAAAAAATGAAAAAACAACTCTATTTACCTCTCTGTCTATCTTCAGTGGCCCCCCTACCTGGCGCACTTTAAGCGTGAACTTGTGGACTCTGTAAAAGACAGAAAGCACAGTCAATCACGAACCCCGAAACGTGCCAACTAAGGGCTACCACCAAAAGTAAAATCACAAAGTGGCAAATAACAAGTCAGATTTATCTGACTAGGGTCTCTACTAGCCCAAGTATTACCCGTACTTACAAAAAGCCGGTGATTTCTCCACAAAGCCCTGCGAAAACCATCTAAAGCCAAAAATCTCAAAATCGCAAAAAAGCAATAAAAAAAGTTCCAACAATACCAAAAGATCCCGGACGAGCCCCCAATTTATGTAACTGCCCGTCACAAGCCGAAGCATAAAGGGAGACGCACACTGGGTTACTTTCATCTAGGGGTATTTATTTAACAAAAAAAACCTTCTAAACATAGAATGTCTTTGTATGATTATAGCGAATGGCATCCGTGGCAGGAACGCTGGGTGGACCGGCAAACACAAAACCAAGCATGCGTCTCGGATCTCTATTTTTCTGTGGCATATTGGCACCAGGTAGATTATATAGGCCCCCTCCTGCCAGACCTCAGGTGTAACCAACCTAGTAATCAACAGGTGAGATGAACAGAGAGAAACAAGGGAGATCGGAAGGCCACCAGAGGTAGCCAAAGTTTAGGTCAGGTTATTATCTAGGCGGCCACCAGGGTTGGGAACACATAACACAGACACACACACACACACACACACACACACACACACACACACACACACACACACACACACACACACACACACACACACACACACACACACACACACACACACACACACACACACATACACACATGCACACCTACCCAGATTGTGGATGCACACACACATGCACACACAAACATATATATATATATATACTGGGTAAAGAGGGTTGTGACCAATCAACCTTACTCAGATAGAACCCAGACGTATTTGACTGCAAAAAGAAACTCTCCTTAGTTCCATTATTTTTTCATATCCAGATCCAGAATGTTTCCAAATTCAGTTCAGGCTGGAGCAGTTTGGCGTTGTTGGTGCTGAAGTTTTTTGGTGTGTTTAATGTGTTCTCCAGTGCTACTCAGTGGAAAGAGTAAGAAGTGCTGTTACACTTGTTCTCTCACACATCATTCAGAGCAAGCTTTGGTCTCCGAGCACAACCAGAGCAGAGACACATTTGGCTCCAGCGGGGAGGTATCTGTGTGTGAAAGCACAGGAGTTTGGAGCACTCAAGTACATTCAGTCACATACACACACACACACATGCACGCACACATGCACACACACACGAGGTCCGAGCCAAGCAGAGGGATTAGGTAGAAAGGATGAAAAGCAGGCTGCAGGATCACAGACCTGTCTGTCTGTCTACCTGCCGTGTTGACCGGTAAATGTGTGTGTGTGTGTGTGTGTGTGTGTGTGTGTGTGTGTGTGTGTGTTCATGGAGTGACAGGCTGGGAGTGAGACCAGAGCAGCTGGCCAAAGAGAGGAGTCTCTGGGGGAGATTCTGCCGCTCCCATCAACTACCCAGCACACATACACACACGCAGTCACATACACATACATTCACACACACAAACATGCACACACACATATAGACACACACACACACACACACACACACAGACACACACACTCTTTTTCTCATCCCCTTTCTCTCTCTCTCTCCCTCTTTCCCTCTCTCCTTCTCTCTCCATCGCTCTTTCTCTCTAACAGAGGGAGATTAGAGCTCTGAGCTGCGTGACGTTCCTCAAGTCCCACGCTTCCCTGGCTCGCCGCCAGACAGAAAAAGAGGGAGCAAGGGAGAGAAGGAATGAGAGGGAGAGAGAGAGAGAGAGAGAGAGAGAGAGAGAGAGACCTGGAGGTGGATTGAGCTGGGCAGAGGAAGAAAGAGGGTGAGAATGAGAGGAATGAGCAAAGACAGCGAGAAGGGAAATGAAAGAGAGAGGGAGAAGTGTGGGGAAAGAAAGAGAGAAAGAGAGAGTAGTGGAAAGCTGGAAGAGGCAGACAGAGGTTTGGAGAGGGAGTGGTATGTGGAGGAGATGTTTGGATTTTTTTTTATTTTTTTTGCATGTTAGAGAAGCTCATTTGGAAATATTGTCGAGAAATCACCATGTGGGATAGATAGAAGGATTGAAAAAGAAAAAGTCTGGTTATAGTCTTCCATGACTACAATCCAGCTTCAGTCTTCATGCTTCACACATGCCACACACTCATGACACACACACACACACACACACACACACACACACACACACACACACATTCACATACAATACCTCCTTTTCAAGCAGACAGCTCCAAAACAAAGAGAGAGTTTCAAAGCATTAGGAGGAAGGAGTGAAGAAGAAAAAGGGGGATGAGTGAACTCAGTGGGCAGATAATGACCCTCGCCGGCGTCCTCAATAGGCCTGCATATTAATCAGCCTCCGAGGCGCGGAAGGGATCTTCAGTGCCCTCACACAGACGGTTTGGCTGGCCCTGCTCCCACACTAGTGCTGCTGCAGGTCAGGGCCCCCCTCCACCCCGAGGTCCCTGAAGCCCCGAGCTTTTACAACCGTGTCTCCACTTGACTTTTTCGGCGAATTGCTAGCAACAGTCCTCTAGCTGTCCGCTGTGTGTGTGCTGAATAAAAATCTGGTGCTCGTTCAGTCCTGGCTTTGTAAAAAGGAAACAAACCAAGTGGCTTGGAGAGTGGCACGGTTGAGCTCAAATATCAGCAGCCTTTTTTTGCTGGAATCACATACTGTACCTTTATAGACCTTTAAAGATCCAGCATAGCTCAGCACAGCGCAGTACAGCTGTCCGATCCTTGATCGTCCTAGCGTTCCATAATTCCTGCCTGGTTGTGCCACGGTAAACATGGAGGCTTATAATGAGAAGGCTTTTGAAGCAGGCCGGTCTTTTTACTGGGCCATTTGGTCACAGCTTTAATATAGTTCTCCCTGGAAGCCCTGTGTGCTTTTTTACCACAGAAGCACACATGCAGAGCCCAGTCACCCTCAGTTATGCAGCCAGTACCAACAGACATGGCCAAGGGGGGTACAGTGGCCAGAAGTGTTCACTGAGTCAGCCCCACAAGAGTGTGTGTGTGTGTGTGTGTGTGTATGCATGGGTGTTAGAGAGAGAGAGAGAGAGTGTGTGAAAGAGAGAGAGAAACTTACACTGTTTACAGTGACACATTGAACACAGTCATTGTTAGTCAGCTCTGCCAGAGATCTGAGAAAGAGGGCCAAATTTGTCCAATCAGAGTTCTTTGTTGGCAGACATATATCCCAGAATGCTCACTGCTCTCATGTTGGCATTCAGGCCAGTCTGTGTGCATGCCCTGGGGCTGCTACCACAGTGTTTCATCTCCATCGCTAGCCACGGCCACATCACAGTGATAAACAAGCGATGAGACATTGTGGGCCGTGTGACTTAGAGCCATGCCATCCCCAACCCATGCGGTTCACTGACACTAACAGGAAACACTCAGGCTTTAATGAAACAGCTCTTGTGACTCACACTGGAAGTGTGTGTGTGTGTGTGTGTGTGTGTGTGTGTGTGTGTGTGTGTGTGTGTGTGTGTGTGTGTGTGTGTACAGTAATTTACCTTTGAGGGCCACTGAAGCTTGTTTAGTCAACTCTGAACTCAGGTCACTGCAAGCTATGTATGAATACTCAGGGAAGAACTTATGTTTGTTGATATAGAGCTATTGGCTCTACAGCTATTGGCTGTACAGAGACAATAGAACTTTATTCTCAGCTTTGGTTCCTGATTAATTTTGGTTCCCTTCAGAGTTTATGCTGTCTAAGTACTTGGGGGGGAGTTTGGGTTCTGAATATTTATTTTTGATCAAATGAAAGCCTTACTGAATAATTAAGGAGAGCAGCCATTTCAATTTGAATCCTGAAACACCAGTCAGAATTATAAATGCTGTTTTTTGGATTGGATTAAGAACGCGTAATGTGACTCCCCCTCACTATGAATACATATAGACTAGAGGGTGCACTGTGTCCCTAGTGACCCAGCACACCTTTGGTGTCACAGTCTTCTAATGTACGTAGTCTTGATGGTGTTACTGGTGGTGTAGAAGAAATCCAGACCGCAGGAACAAAATTCCTCTTGTGGGTGATTTTGAAACTCTTTAAGTTCCCCCAAAAAAGTTCCTGAACCCCCAGTGGGAGTGGGGCTTTTTATGTGCTTGTGGTAAACTGGCGTGCATCTTCCAGGAAGTGATTCTGACTGTGGAATTACAAGTTGCAAATCTAAGGTTTTGTGGGAAAGCAAGCTGGGTCCACGTCAAGGCCAATTGGACAAGGACACTGTTGGGCAATCTAAGTGAAAGGGTAATAGCAATGTGCTGTTGCCCGTGGCATCTACATCCAGAGTTAGCTCTGAGCAGATAGCGTCAGACTGGAGGACTGAAACTCTGTTCTGTGACTGCAGTCCCTCAGGGTAATATTTAAGAGCTGGGCGTTTGATGTCCGCCATGAATAGAGGTGGGTGGACAAGAGGCTGGGCCGAGGCAGCTGTTGTGGTGAGCTGGGCCAGGGCTGCCGAGCCAGAAGAAGGACGTCAGTTCTGACCCACACTGGGCCTCACCAGCTGTCTCTGTGGGCACCACGCATGGCGAATGGGCATTGTGCGCCAGCTTTCCAGGGCCCCCTTAGCCCCCTTTGCAGAGACGCGGGTGATAAAAGGCAGTGTGTGAGAGAGGGGTCTGTGGGCACGGGGTGCTGGGGCCAGTGGTATTGTGTCATCTGTCGGGCTGTTTGCCTGGGGGCCCCCTTGGACGTGTGGCCCACAATGAAGCCCCGTCCGGAAGCCCCGTCGGGGTCAGTGGGGCGTGGGGATGAGAGGGATTACAGGACATGTTGTGGGCAGGGAGCCTGGAGGAGAAGAGTTTAACTGTTTTTTTTTTCCTTCTTAAAAGCCATCAGTAACCATCACAGCAGGAGCCCTCTGTTCTGTTTATTTTTACCTTTTCTTCTTGGACTTCTTTCAGCTCTTCGCCCTCTGTTCCTGCTCAGTGTTCGGCTCTGTCATTGGAGAGAAAAATGCCGTCTGTGATTTGTGTGTGTACTGTGTGTGTGTGTGTGTACTGTGTGTGTGTGTGTGTGTGTGTGTGTGTGTGTGTGTGTAAGTGTGTGTGTGTAAGTGTGTGTGTGTGTGTGTGTGTGTGTGTGTGTGTGTGTATGTGTTTGTGAGAGAGAGAGAGTGTGTGTGTGTCATATTTACACATGCTCACTCTTCTCCCCATCTCACACTCCCATTTTGTGGCACACCACAGGGATACCACAATGGAGAGGAGTGTGTGTGTTTGATTACCGAGTTATGTGGAAAGACAAGGATGGCTAGACCAGAGTTAGGGAGAACGAGAACATGAGGAGATGAGAAAACAAGATCTGATATACAGTGTGTCAGTGTGTGTGTGTGTGTGTGTGTGTGTGTGTGTGGGTCTGTGACTGTGTGTGACTGTGTGTATGTCTGTGTATGTCTGTGTGTGTTGGGTAGAATACTCGCTGAGTGCCTATGCAGACTGGACGGTGCAGCCACGCCATGCGGCCGTGTGAAAAGCCTGGCCCTGGTGTTAACCGTGTTGTCACAGTGTGGCTCTGGGCAGCAGCGCCCAGACTCCGGGCTCCGTCTGTGTTTGTGTGCCCTCCTCAGTGTCCTCAGTGTCTCGCTCATCCTTTGATGCTATCACACACCAGAGCATCCCTGCAATTATAAACACATACGATAGAAACCCTACAGTATACACATACACTAGTTCCTCCTCTGATGAACCCTCAGTGCAGACTTCAGGATACACATACAGACTAGTCCCTCCTCTGATGAAACCTCAGAGGTTGGCCCGGTCAGTGCTCTGCTAATTGAACTAACACAAATTGGTTCTTGATATCTCGCTGTGTCAGGTGTTTGCTGATATATCTAATTCGATTATGAAGCAATCCCAGACGAACAGTGTAGTGAACTTGCGTATTATTGTTATGGATTTAGCAAAGTGTCAGATCTTTCTGAAAGGCTTGCAGTCCAGGTGTATGTGTGTGTTTCTTTGTGTGTGTGTGTGTGTTTATTTACATAAATAAATGGTTAAAATGTGTGTGTGTGTGTGTGTGTGTGTGTGTGTGTGTGTGTGTGTGTGTGTGTGTGTGTGTGTGTGTGTGTGTGTGTGTCTGAATGGTGTAATATAAAGAATATATAGAATCATATATGTAGTGGCTGTCTGATGTATGAAGAGGCTGACCAATTCTGTGTCAGGTGTCAGAGTTGAGTGCTGGTGTGTGTGTTTGGATGTGTGCTTGGGTGTGTCTTAAGTAAGAACTTGTGTGTCTGCCGGCTCAAGATGTTTAGTATATTTGTGTTTGTGTATGTGTATGCTGCCTGCTGCCTCACTGCCTTCAATGGTCTAACTAGTCACTTGCCATAGCAGGCATCAACCTGCCAACCTACCAACAGTTGACTTAATCAGTGGGAGTTGCAGCAGAAACGTTCTGTACTCTGTGTGTGTGTGTGTGTGTGTGTGTGTGTGTGTGTGTGTGTGTGTGTGTGTGTGTGTGTGTGTGTGTGTGTGTGTGTGTGTATTAGTGAGCAAGTGGAGGTGCTGGCCTGTGTCCCGTGCAGCTGTTGTGTTTGGGGTGTGTGTGGGGTGTTGGCTGGAGGTGTCGTCTCACGGGTCATCCTGTCTTGGCCTGGCAGGAGCAGTGCTGAGCAGGGCAGGGCTGGACAGGGCAGGGCTGCTGAGGCAGGGTAATGACTACTTCACTTTACTGGTCCCTCCGGCAACCTTGACAGCAGGCTCCATTTACAGCCTCCTCCTCCTCCTCCTCCTCCTCCTCCTCTTCCTCCTGCTCCATTCCTCCATAGTCCCGCTCTTTCTGCTTCTCTCTTTCTCTGCTTACAGCTCCAAAAACATCATGTCAGATCCAGACCTCCAGACCCAGAACCCCAGAGCTCCAGCCCCAGCCCAGCCCTGCTCCAGCCCAACACTGAGCAGCTGAGCTGGGCCAGAGCATCCACATCCACTCCCCACACAACCCACCGCACCTCACTGCATTCCTGTCTTGCTATGAGACTGAATGATATGTCAGAACGGAGGCATCTCTCTCTCCCTCTCTACCTTTATCCCTCCCTCGCTCAATCTTACTCTCTTTCTACTTGCCATTTACTTTCTCATTAAATATCTCCTTCCATTTGTTCTTTCATTCTCTCTTTCTTTGTCTAACCCCTCTCTCTCTCTCTCTCTCTCTCTCTCTCGCTCTCTCTCTCGCTCTCTCTCCCCCTCTCTCCCTGTCCTCCCTGTAATTATGTCTGATGGCTGTCTCATTCCTCTCCTGATATATGGTGGGCGAGCAGCAACATCCCCTTCACCCCTGAGCAGCAGCACGTCCCCAACCTACCCCCCCCCCCCCCCCCTCACCCTTCTGCACGTCCGCACCCTTCCCCTCCACCAGAACTCCCTATCCTCCCCCCTCCCTCTGCATATTTCTAATAGTCTCAGTAATCGCCCCCCCATCAGCAGTAATCAGGAGCTACCTTCCTTCCTCCTCCTGCTGCTGTTACCACGGCCACCACCAACCTCAACTCCTCCTCGCCCTTTCGCCCAGCTGTGCCCCTGTCCCTCCGCACCTGTCGCACGTAAATCACCTCAGCGTATGTGGACGACTCGGATGAGTATCGGGGAGGATCCAGTTACCTCTGACCCATCCCTTACCACCCCTCCACACCCCCATCTCTCTCCATCGCCCTCCACACACCAATAGAGGGACATGAGTCATCTCCGTAACGCACAGGTCAACACTGAAGTGAGCGTGGTGGAGGCGGACAGGGGGCGGACAGGGGGCGGGGGGGGGGGGGGGGGGGGGGGGGGTTAATAAGTGGTTCTCCTCCTCATCTGCGTCCGTGAGTTCACGTCACACTGAGATTATTTATGCATCACTCACTACGCCGTGACTCACGCACCGCTGTCTGTGTCGGCCGTGGAGCCTACGAAATAGATCTGATGAAGTGCAGGGAGCACCTCTAATGAGGGAATGCTTTACAGAGCTGTGATACTCCATGGTTGTTCTGTCGCAGATTTGGGCTTATCTGCGAAAGAACATTACAGTGGCAGGAGTTGTGCTGACTGTCTTGGGACTTAAAGAACGGCAGCGGTTTAGTAAGCAAGAGGGGATTAACCTTTAGTGGTCGTTAAAAGACTGTTTTAGCCTCAGTAGTTGCGTATGGTAGGTACTTTAGGTCTTAATTGATGCTGTTTGCTGGTAGATATTTTCGTACGGGTGACTTTGAAGAAATTCTCTGGAATGTCCCTGTTGAAAAGAAAACACCCGCAGCCAGGGGAGTTGCTTTTGATCATGTGCTGGTAACTGGATCTGTTGTTAGGCTTTCTTCAGCAGGGAGTGTTTTCTTACGCTCCTCTTGAACCGTAATAAAACATCCTGGTTATGGGGGACCATGGCATTATGAGTAGATGGCAATAATTTAGCTCTCAAGCAGATGCACATGCACATATGAAGGCACACCCATATACAGACACACACATGCGTACTCACATACACATGCACACACATGCACGCACACACGCACACACACACTAACACACACACACACACACACACACACACACACACACACACACACACGCCATCAGGCACCTGCACACATATGCTCATACTAACACACTCACACCTAGATTTCTAGACAGAGAGTTCAAACGCATGTACTGTACGCAAGGACTGCCTTTTGGCCTGAATCTGCTGCCTTAAACACTCTAGAAAGTCTTTGTTCAAAAAAGCATCCAATCAGATGTTCACATGACTGCTTACTGCTTTAGCACGGGTCAGTGACCTCTGCTGTTCTTGTCCCCTTTGCCCTCCTCAGGTCTACCCATCAGCACTTATGCCAAGTACTGCTACCGCAAGCTACAGAAGGTGGCAGTCACCGGAGGAAAGAAGGTAAGGATGGATGTGGAACTGGGGAAAGATTTCTAAATGGATGATGCACAGGGTCACTTTTTGAGCAATGTTGCTAGGCGGTGTTGCTGAGTGATCTCCCACTGATGTTAGACAACAAATATATATCATGACAACTAAAATAATCAGGAGGCAACTTGTTGTGATCATGCGATCAGAACAGTAGGAATCAGTTATGTACTCTGTAATATTGCTGAAAAAGTTTGACCTTAGAGTTCCTTTAGGTTTCACCTTAGAGTCACCTTAAGAGATGCATAATGGCTAATATGGAAGGGATGGGAGTTATTTAGTGGTTTGAGACTGAACAATCAAGACCCATATAGGACCCATATATAGTACAGCAATTGCACTTGAAATGACCCCTGTTAATATTTGAAATTAGAGCTCAGGTTGGATATTGTTTTGGTTCACTGATAGCGAAACTGCTCAGTTTCCTCTCTGTGAAGCACGCCGAGGCATGGAAAGCCCCTCTTGCTCGCTCTCCTCTCATCTCTGTGGTTGTTATGAGTTATTGAAGCCCCCGAGGTTAGCAGTGGCTGTGAAGCGTGGTGAGCGCGCAGCTTTCCGGGAGAGCTAACATGTGCTAGCAATTACAGCCACCGTCATTCTGAAGCAGTCTGTTAGCCAGACACTAATCTGCTAACCAAAACTAAGGTGTGTGTGTGTGTGTGTGTGTGTGTGTGTGTGTGTGTGTGTGTGTGTGTGTGTGTGTGTGCGGTGTGTGTGTGTGTGCGGTGTCAGTGTGTGTGATGAGAAGATGGGGCACTTCATTGAGACTCTGTTACTCTGTTCTGTACTTCTGGCCTCTGTTCAACTCTTCCAAGCCTGAGACACCCTGGGGTTAGAAAACACTTGGAAGACAGAAAAGGGAAAAAAAAAGAAAAGAAAGGTTTGTCTATGGAAAGTGTGTTGGGGAGAACAACTTCTCATGTCCAATGTCATCCCCACAACCCATAAACCTCATTGTAAACCAGAGTGTTATCGTCTGAGGGAGCGCTGGGTGAGCAGAGTTAGCGTAGCGGTAGCGGTAGCTTTATCTTTAGCAGCAGTTAGCGCAGACAGCCCTTCAAACGGGCCTCCCTCCACCCTGTAATCTCCTGTCCCACCGCTGTCTCCACACACTCACAGCTGCCCTGGAGGTGGAGATGAAGGGGGGGGGGGGGGGGGGGGGGGGGTATTTATAGCATAGCTGAGCTAAGATACACAGCACTCAGGCTGTCCAGGTTTCAGCTGGCCAACACAGCAGACCTGGCCCTGTTGTGGAGCGGGGATGCCAAACGGAGCAGCATTTTTGTCGTCCAGTGACCTCAAGAGAACTGTGGGTGTTTTGTTCGACATGTGCAGTACGTTTTGATTTTTTACTCATTAGTCCTACTTCCTGGTTCAGGAGTCTTGTCAGCTGGCAAATGCAGCTGTGGGTGCTCTATATCACCACATTAGTCAGGGCTTCAATCCCCTGTTTGACCCCTGTGGCTTCCACATGTTCCCCCCTGCCATGATTAACCCCTTGCCTCTCCCCTCCTCCTCCTCCCCCCATTCCCACAGGGCCTGAGGAAGCCCACCCTGGAGGAGATTGACCACAGCCGTAATGCCATCGTGACGCCCTCGCTGTTCGGCAGCGCCCTGGAGGAGATCATGGAGCGGCAGAGCCAGCTGTTCCCTGAGCGCCGGCTGCCCTGGGTGCAGGTGCAGCTCTCCCAGTACGTGCTGGCGCTGGGCGGAGCACAGACCGAGGGCATCTTCAGGTGAGGATGCAAGAAGATCTGTGTGTGTGTGTGTGTGTGTGTGTGTGTGTGTGTGTGTGTGTGTTCGTGTGTGTGTGTGTGTGTGTGTGTGTGTTCGTGTGTGTGTGTGTGTGTGTGTGTGTGTGTGTGTGTGTGTGTGTGTGTGTGTGTGTGTGTGTGTGTGTGTGTGTGTGTTCGTGTGTGTATGTGTGTGTGTGTGTGTGTGTGCATTAAATAGATATTGTTACACCAAGAAACCACACCATACATACAGGGTTCATGTGTGTGTGTGTGTGTGTGTGTGCATTAAATAGATATTGTTACACCAAGAAACCACACCATACATACAGGGTTCACATGAAGTAGTTATGAGCACATGTGCTGTAGTCCTTGCAGTACTACACTCATCAGTAATCTAATTGGTGGA
Organism: Alosa sapidissima; assembly: GCF_018492685.1. Classification (NCBI taxonomy): domain Eukaryota; kingdom Metazoa; phylum Chordata; class Actinopteri; order Clupeiformes; family Clupeidae; genus Alosa; species Alosa sapidissima. The sequence continues at coordinate 25,334,219 of NC_055963.1, forward strand.
GTACTAGCCCTTGACTAGCGGATCAGTGCACAAGAAGACCGGAAGTGATGATAGTAAACAGTGATGGTGCAGACAATGGCACCACATTCTATCATTGCAGCGTCTGGATTATTGTATTTGGATTATCTCTCATGACAACAATAACTGATGACAGCGTGCTCTGTGTTTTGGTCTAGAGAGATGTGCCGTCATTTCCGGTTTTCCTTTTTTGGGTGAGCACCACCTGCTGTTATGGAGACTTATTACGTCTCGCACAAGCGCTGAGTGTACGGTCAAGTCGGTAATCGTTTCGGTGTGTTCGACACACTTTTTTGACCGTCTCAGGGAGGCGGGAGCCGACTGATCAGTCCGACTGCCTTTTCTGACAACGGTCAGCCATGGGGTAGGTGAGTCAGGGCCTTAATGGACCTGCAGGGAAGTTACTTGGAGAGAGGTGAGGATATGTTTGTCTCGGAAAGGAAGGGGGCCGCACAGGCCACACTCACCAGGAGAGCACGGACAAGAGGTGAACGTGGTGGACTGGCCAGACCCTATGCAGGGAGAACTGCAGTGGGTTAGATTGTCTTTCTTAAGGTTAGGAAGGGAGGTGTTTTTTAGCAAAGCATATAATCACAATGCCCAGGAAGCAACACTCTCCTGTCTTCCCACCGACGCCACTGACCAGCAGTGGACATCGCCAGAGAGACTGGAATGCAGGGAGAGTCTGAGAGAACACTACTCTCTCTTTCACATCCTCTCACCAGCCAGGGAAGGAAGAGGGGACTGGTGCCTGGTGTGTGTGTACTGTATGTGTGTGTGTGTGTGTGTGTGTGTGTGTGTGTGTGTGTGTGTGTGTGTGTGCTTGTGTGGGTGTTGTTCCTCTGATGTCTGGCTGCATTAGACACCCAAACAAACACACTCTGGCTCTTGAAAGCGTGGGGGTTAATTAGTCACCTCTCGGTTCCTGCGGCAGCCTTTGATTTGTCCCCCCTTCCCAGAGAGACGGCACACTGAGAGGTTTTCCTCTAGCCCTGCAAATGTCCCTGCATAGTCCGCTGGGTGGTCCTACACACGCACAAACACACGCACGCACACACACACACACACACACACACACACACACACACACACACACAGACACATAGACACATAGACACATAGACACATAGAAACACAGAAACACACACAGAACGTCCATTCAAACAAACATTCATCCGTTTGACATTCAGTCAAAATACAATGTAAGAGATCAATTGCATAAAATAGCATATCAAAGAGCAGAATCTCTGACTGTGACCATGAGAGGGAGAACCAGAGGATGTTTAAGGTTCTTTTCAACTTCAATCAAAGGCTAGGGAGAGTGAACACTACTTGTTTGGGCCCAGACACGCTTTGCTTAGATGCATCCCCAAATTACAGGCGCTTTATTCCTGGGCACAGCAGTGTAAACACAAAGCCAGGCCGGGTTAGATTTGTTGTTGCGCGCACTTGAAAGGAAAGTGAAAAAGTGTGTGTGTCTGTGTGTGTGTCTGTGTGTGTGTGTGTGTGTGTGTGTGTGTATGTGTGTGTGTGTGTGTGTGTGTGTGTGTGTGTGTGTGTGTGTGTGTCTGTGTGCGTGTTTGTGTTTGTGTATGTGTGTGTGTTTGTGTATGTGTGTGTGTCTGTATGTATGTGTCTGTGTGTGTGTGTGTGTGTGTCTGTGTGTGTGTATGTGTGTGTGTGTGTGTGTGTGTGTGTGTGTGTGTGTGTGTGTCCGTGCGTGTCTGCCACATCAACATGTAAACACATCTGTATGTGCTTAGGGGTGCATGTGTACTGTAATGAAAGAGGGAAAGTGTGCTCACTTGGAAGAAAGTGAAAATATCCATGTATGTGTGGCTATTGTTTATGTCCATGCATGTGTGTACGTGTGTGTAACGTGTTTTTTCTGTGCATGGGTGTTTTAATGATAGGGAAGGAGAGCCCATTTGAAACATTCTGTATGAATTCTGAGATGAAAGTGGGAAAACTGTTTCTGTTTACAGTACGACACGTATCTGCCTTTTGCACTCTCCACTCTTTCCCCCAATGACTACCCACAATGGTTGTTTCTAATGTGTGTGTGTGTGTGTGTGTATGTTCATGTGTGTGTGTGTGTGCATGCCTGTGTGTACGTCTCTGTGCATATCTGTGTGTGTTTTTTACTGTAAGACAGGACCTTTAATCACCAGACTATTGTGTCACAGGATGTACCCCCTACTCGAACTCCAATAACCAGGGAGCAGCCCTGTCTAACTTCCCTCTCTCCCGCCCTCCCTCCACACAGACAGAGGGAGAGCAGAGATAAACACATTTCTCAATGTCTGCCTCCCTCACTTTTTTGTCGTTCATTAAATTTGACGTCCCTCACCATCCAAGTGGACGTGGAAATTGCCAGGAAATTCATTTCTGACTGTTTATAAGTGGCCTTATGTCTGCTCTCTGTTTTTCTTTCCCCTCCTCATTTTCTTTTTTTGGCGTGTGTGTGTGTGTGTGTGTGTGTGTGTGTGTGTGTGTGTGTGTGTGTGTGTGTGTGTGTGTGTGTGTGTGCTTGCTTGTGTGCTGGTGCATGTGTGCACGTGTGTGTGTGTGTGTGCGTGCGTTTGTGTGTGTGTGTGTGTGTGTGTGTGTGTGTGTGTGTGTGTGTGTGTGTGTGTGTGTGTGTGTGTGTGTGTGCTTGCTTGTGTGCTGGTGCATGTGTGCACGTGTGTGTGTGTGTGTGCGTGCGTTTGTGTGTGTGTGTGTGTGTGTGTGTGTGTGTGCGTGTGTGTTTGTGTGTGGGTTGGTGTATGTGTGTGTGTGTGTGTGTGAGGAGGGGTACTGGTGTCTGGGTCTAATCTGCGTTGTCTTCATGGCTCATTGCTTGAGTTTCCCCGCATGTTTAGACTTTGCGTGTAACTAATACTTCTGGCAGCTCAGCTCTACTTTGTGAACACACACTCACACACACACATGCTCACACATGGTCAACCGTCCTTTATAATTAAGTTTTTAGGAGGGTAGTATGACCATGGTCTCGGGGTCACATGGATTCACTCACAGACTTGCGTGTGTGTGTCTGTATCTGTGTGTGTGTGTATGTGTGTGTGTGTGTGTGTACTGTATGTGTGTGTGTGTTTGTGTGTGTTTAGCACACCAGGGTCATGCTAAAGTCATGCCAGTGTCTCAGCAAGACGCACCCCACCTGGTGGCTGCATGTCATGCGTGACAGGTCAGAGACACTGGAGATGGTCGACATGTGACTGAACTGCCCTAGTGTTTGTGTGGCTAATGATGTCCACTCTAACATCACAGGGTACCGGGAGACATTGACGAGGTCAATGCCCTCAAGCTTCAGGTGGATCAGTGGAAAATTCCGGAGAATCTCTCAGATCCCAATGTCCCAGGTGAGAAGTATTAAAGTTTACATTGAGAAATACAGAGGTTAAAGTATCAGTTATTGTATGGGGAGAGTGAAATAGTACAACCCCGTGGGATCAGGAAGCCCACCAATACTAGGAGTAGGGGAAATGCAGAGTGTGTGTCTCAAACAGCCTGTCTGTTCTATCCCAGTCAAATACCACCCCCCCCCCTCTCTCTCTCATGTCTCTTAGGGAGACAATCAATTTCTTGGATGTTCTTTATGTAATCATGTAAGAAAGTTGTAATGCAGGAGTGGTCTAATTGCAGGAGTGAACCTTTCTCTCTCTCTCTCTCTCTCTCTCTCTCTCTCTCTCTCTCTCTCTCTCTCTCTCTCTCTCTCTCTGCCCACCCCCTCCTCCTCCTCCTCTCTCAGCCTCCCTGTTGAAGCTGTGGTACCGTGAGCTGGAGGAGCCTGTGATCCCTCAGAGTTTCTATAAGCAGTGCATCACCAACTATGAGGACCCTGAGGCAGCCATCAGCGTGGTGCAGTCTCTACCGGAGCTCAGCCGACTGGTGCTCTGCTACTTCATCAACTTCTTACAGGTAACTCGCACACACACACATGCGCACACACACATACACATGCACACACATACTCATACACACATACACACACACACACACATACTCACACACACACACATGCACACACACAAACGCATGCACGCTTGCACACATGCTCACACACATGCACACTACTCGCTCACTCACATGCATAGTCACCCAGACTGCATGCACACATAGTACACACACATACACACACACACACACACACACACACACACACACACTTGTGTGGTTGTGAGAATTGCAGTTGAGCGGCCAGGTGACTGCATTCCTGTGTGTGAGTAATGACTGTAATATGGGTAATGAGAGGTCCCCAGCAGCCTTCAGCTGACTAATGACTAGATGTGTGGATCACAGGAAAAGTGCCAGAGCACTCCCATCTGACCACACAAGCAGAGACACCACCAGAACATACACAGGTGGTGCTATTGTGTGTGTGTGTGAGTGTGCGTGTGCGTGTGCGTGTGCGTGCGGGTGGATTTGACGAAGAGGCTGAGAAGGAAGTGTGCAACAATCAGTCCAGAAGAAAAGCACAGAGCCCAGATGTTGTGATGTCAGCCTTCAGTGGCTCTGGCTTTACTGCCACTGGGCTGCTGTTCAAATGAAACCCACTGCAGGCGTTTCTCACACAACAAACAACACTGCACTTTCTCTCTCCTTGTAGGGCCCTTTTATCCCTTTCTCTCTCTGTCTCCCTGTTCTTTCTCTGTCTTCCCTCTCTCTCTCAAAGGTTTGTTGGAAATCGATAATGGAGCCTGCTGTTTACTTAATGACATGTGCTTGTGTACCTGGCACTCCTTTGCAATGTTGTCATACCTGTCAACATTGAGCTTTGAAAATAAGGGAGATTTCCTGGGTTTCTAACCCAAAATACAGGAACATTTTCTGTTGCTATCCCTCTGCTAACAGCAAGAATTCTGAAACCCGGAACAACGGGAGGGTTGGCGGCTATGAATGGTGTGGGTGTAGTTTGTATGTGGCTGATAGAGTGTTTGGTTCAATGAAGGATTTTCTTATGTTTCTTCTGTCTCTCTCTCTCTCTCTCTCTCTCTCTCTCTCTCTCTCTCTCTCTCTCTCTCTCTCTCTCTCATTTGTGCAGGTCTTTGCCCAGCCAGTGAATGTGAGTAAGACTAAGATGGACGTGAACAACCTGGCCATGGTGATGGCTCCCAACTGCCTGCGCTGCCAGTCGGACGACCCACGCATCATCTTCGAGAACACGCGCAAGGAGATGTCCTTCCTCCGTGTGCTCATTGTGCACCTGGACACCAGCTTCATCAAGGGGATCATCTGAGCGTGCTCCTGGACTCGTGTGACCCCCATCTGACTCCCCCCCCCCTCCCATCCCACTGCCACACACGCTCCCCGCCCTACACACACACACACACACACACACACACACACACACACACAGCTGTCCCACCCGTACCAAATCACTGTTCTCCTCCAGCCTCATCTGTCGTCAGCACGCTCAGTTCAAACCCGCCAGCTTCCAGTGACTCATGACTGCAGATGGTTTTCTTCATCGGAGTGGATTATCTCTTCTGCTTTGTATGATCTTTGCTGAGATTTGGACTGCTGAAAGAAAGAGTGATGTCTCCTCCTCATGGCCTGGATCCACACAGGGTCCTCTCTCCTCATATTTTGCTCCACACACTGGACGACTATGCTGGCGTAAAAATCAGCATGTTGTGAGCAGCAATAATGAAAACATGACGAAACAAAACTTATATGATGATGTACAATTTACTGTGCAGGGACGTTTGTTTTGTAAAAAAAAAAAAGAGTCAAACTTTGGCTTTTAAAGATGAGAGCATGATGAGCACACCTGGTATTTTTTCTGCTTCGTGCCCTTTCTGCTGTGGTGAACAATGTTTGTCCAGGATTTACGACCACCATCACCATGGACACGTCAGAGAATTGAACTTTATGATCTTTGATTAAGCGTATGTGAGCAATGGCTCTGCTCTTTCTCTAATTTAATTTGGAGCGTTTTGGGCTGTTTATTTCATTCCCATTCTTTGTAAAGCACAGGCCCAGTGTGAGAGCATGGAGGGGCCTTAACCTCCTCACTTGCCTCAGGTTGACAAACAATAGACCTGCTGTTTCGGCCCCTCGGATGGAAGAAAATAAATATTTATTCGCCCCTGAGAGCCTGTTCACAAATGGTGCAAAAAAGCATGGCTACACACACAGCGTGTGTGTGTGTGTGTGTGTGTGTGTGTGTGTGTGTGTGTGTGTGTGTGTGTGTGTGTGTGTGTGTGAGAGAGAGTGTGTGTGTGTGTGTGTGTGTGTGTGTGTGTGATGCTGGCTCTGGCCTCCAAAGGCATGAGAAATCACATGTCCCGCACGGCCGGCTCGGCGGTAGATTCCACCGCAAATGAAAAACAAAGTGGAATGTGTCTCTCTGGAGCCTGTTCAGCTGTTTCACTGGAGACAATTACAGTAGGGCAGCAGTGGCGAGAGACACACAGAGAAGAGAGAGAGAGAGAGAGAGAGAGAGAGAGAGAGCATTAGTAGTAGTAAGAGTTTGTGGGTGGTGGTAGTGATGGTGGAGCTGGTACTTCAAAAATAGCTGCTTCAGTTTCCCCTCCAGACATGAACAATTATACCTTTGATGGAGCCTACATCAGATGCTAATTTTAACAGTTAGCAGGTCAGGGGAAAGGAATGCAAGGGGAGGTGAGCTGCACTGGATTGGGCTCTTCCATCAGGGCAGACAGATCTGGATGTCCTGCTAGACCGATACTCTTTGGAGGGAGAGTGACCACCTACACACCTACAAGGGCTATTAAAGAGCTCTTTGTGGTATCTTAGTAGTCCTACTTGTCACCACCTGGTGGTGTCTTCTTTCAATACCACTGTCAGTCATCCTTAAGGTCCTTTATATACACAAAGTTCCTCATGATTCTCTTTTTAAGGAACCAGCAGGGGACCTGAGTGAAGAGAGATCTTAAATATCTCTGTGAATACTCTAAGCTGAGTGCTGACTGTTATGTGGATTAATGTCCTGAACAAAAGGCGCAATCATTTAAAATAATGAAATTGAAAAGAAAAAAATATAAGAATGGATTTTGGTTTGTTGAATGCCAAGCCACAGCTTGGTTCCAGATTGCAATCACATAGAGAAAAAGTAGGACTGCTCTGAGGAAACCATTAGCAAAACCATTAACTGAACTGGTATTTTTAGGCAGGGAAATCGCCTAACAAGGATTTTCCTATTCTCTCCTAAAGCCTGCACCTCAGACCGATGGAGGGGTGGTGGAGAGATGGGGAAATCCATATTTCAGCTGTCTGCCCTGCTCAAAGGCCCAGCCAGCCTGCACCGGCTGCACAGTATATTTAGCTCTGTGGTCGCAGGCTGAGCTTTGGGCTTAGTGCTCCCCTCTCTCTCTCTCTCTCCCACTGACTACCCACACACTGTCAGTGGTTGTATGTACTTCTCCATAGGTCCCATGCTGTGTGTGTGTGTGTGTGTGTGTGTGTGTGTGTGTGAAAGTGTGTGTGTGAAAGTTGAGATTAGTGTACAGTATATGTTTGGGTATGGACACATATAGTATTTGTTTTCCGCAGAGTTCCCCAAAAGCTAAAGATCCCCCAAATGAAAGGGTACAGCCAGCTCAAAAGTGATCCTAAAATGGCGTACAACAGGTTGTTAAAAACCTCTTGCCGACTGCGCTGAATATCCTCTACCTATTCTGCTCCCACTGGACTCAGAGGTCACAGCTTTAACATGTCTGGGCCCAGTGGTTCAGAAAGGCAACTTGCCTGGGTGTGGTTTAGAAAGCAATAGATACTTACACATACATAATCATAGTACACTACTTGATAGTAAAGTGTGTGTGTGTGTGTGTGTGTGTGTGTGTGTGTGTGTGTGTGTGTGTGTGTGCTGTAGAAGCTAAGGCCAGCAGGGTGTGTCACACATTCTCAGCTATTCTCAACTCTCAGCACTCTCCCCTCTATAGCCCACAGGAGGAACCCTTCTGCCGTGCAGTGCATTACAGTGTAGGGAGGCTCGCCTGAAATACACTCTGGATAGAATTACCGGAGGTTCCAGCTCATTAAATGCTCGTCTCTTCTATCACCTTCTCTGCACAGACTCTCTCTCTCTCTCTCTCTCTCTCTCACACACACACACACAGACACACACACACCATCCCTCTTACCACTCTTTCCTTCTCTCTCCTGTCCAGACTATTTCATGTGTAGAGATGCAGACCTTTGCCAGGGATTTTATTGTAATAAATACTCCAGTCAAAACAGCTGAAGGGGTATTTGAGGATTCTGTGCACAGTAATCACATACAGATACACACTCAGAGAGATCGAGGCGAACACACACAAATACAAACACACATGCAGACAAACATCTTTTCAACACTATTTTCCGTTTAACATGTCATCACACACAAACACACACAAACATGAACACACAGCCAAGCACCCATTCAACACAACCTTCTTACCCAGGGTCTGCCATGGCTGGTATGTGTGGAAGGACTATGTCTGCAACCAGTGTACATATGATCACATGTGAATAGCTGCACGCTGCTGATTACTGTAAGTTTAAATCAGGACTCATGCCGCTAGAGTTGTCAGTAACACAGAAGAAGACATAAGATAAATAAGTTCTTGTTTCAGTTGTTGCTCCCGTTTAAATCCACACGTGTCTGTTTTTGTTGAAATATGTATATATGCTCCAGCCTCTCCTAACAGTGAAGACTGGCCAATGGTGTGATTGATGAAACAGGAACATTTTACTATGTGACTTCATTAACTGTACATGACTGCAGTTGCCTCTCAGCAAGAGTGACTCCCTCAGCACACCCCTCCTAATTTTTGCACTTAATATCCCCTTGACTTTTTCCCTACCCCACCCCAGGCCCCTCTCTGTATCGGTGTCATAGGCTCACACCAGAGTTGATGACTCCTTGTTGTAAATGCTCTTTGCAAGTTTTTTTTTCTTCTTGAGGTATGTAATGTGTGCGAGTGTGTGAGTGTGTGAAAAAAAGAATACAAAATAATTGTTGGATGTGGATGCATTTAGATATCCATAGTTTCCTAAATAATAAATAATTGTGGGAAAATAAATAAAGTTTGTAAATTTACTGATAACTGAAAGAGTGCAACTTTTTTGTTAGTGCAGTGACTTACTTACAAACATACACACAAACACACACACATACACATGTTTGTGCGCTTTCTCTCCCACACACTTACACATTAGCCCATACCCACACACACACATGTCCATTGTTGACAGATTGACAGAATTAACTCCAGATGTTTAGGCTCAGCGTTTCTCCACAACAACATTGGTGACATGTGAAGGACAAAGAGATTGAAAGCCCCAGCCTTAATCCCCCTGCTCCTGCGTAATTAAAATATGCTGAATCACTGCAACACACACACAGCCATGACACTGGCGTGACATTCTCCCTGACCCCCACAGCTGTGCGTCGATCGAGGCTCGTTGACAACCGCTTGCGGCCTCGGGTCCAGGGATTGGCCTTCGAGCTGCCCACACTGAAGATTATCTGGATTTCGGAGGCAGGCTATGTAATACTTGTACCTCTGCGGGAGTGTGATCCAGAGCTGCAAGGCTGTGACGCCATAAGCCGAGGGCTCAGCTCTTAAGAGGCACGAAGGCTAATGCACAGGTAGCTGCATTTCAAGCCTCCCTAGAGAGAGATGGGGAAAAAATATGAGTCATGAGATAACAACAAAGGTTCTACTGGAAGCAAGGAAAGAGGGAGGAAGGCCAAAGAGGGAAACAGACAAAACCAGACTGAGAAAAGCGCTTGGACAATTAGCACCTTCCATTCAAATTTATGGTCTATGTTTCAAACAACGTCTCATAAAATTGCTTTAAGGATTGGAAAATCACATTGCTTGTGTTAAAATAACTTATTTGCATGTTGAACTCCCAGTATTTTGCAGACTCGAGTAGAAACGATATGGTCTTTTGGGCCCCCTGCGTCGACTTCAAGGCAGCGCTACCTGGAAGGCGCTAGGGTTAGGCAAGGCAGCGCTGCCTTGAAGTCGACAGAGGGGGCCCAAAACACCATCATGCAGTAGAAACACCCCAAACAGCATATTCATTGAGGCAAATGTTTGTTCATCTTGTTTATTGGAGAGAAGCCATCTTTAGTGTGCATCGTTAATAGATAAGCTTGCACATTTATTATCAAGTTTACACACATTTTCACACATTCAAACATTTAATAAATCAGAGCCTGAAAATTCTCCCTGTTGGACAGCTTAGGATGCTGTAGCCTCTGCTGCAGGATTTGAATAGGCTGACATGATCAGACAATACATAAAAGGAAATAGTAGAGATCCTGAACAACTTAGATATGACCATGTCTAGTGCAGATCTCTGGCCTAGTGGGGAGCACGAACATTCAAAATCCTTTAATGCAGCCCCAGATCTAAAAGAATACATTGATCACCAAGACTAGTATAGTTGGATTGTTATTTGCAATCTGAAGCCCAGTAGAATATTTCCCCCAGAGCAGCAGACTGGGCAACATCAGGATCTAACCCTAGCAGAGAGAAACCAGCTGGAGGAGAAGGCTAACGCTAGCAGTAAGTTTTGCATTTTCAGATGGCTGAGTATCATATCAGATTTGAAGTGGACACCTGATGTGAACTTGTTTATCTGAATCATCATTTCATCTGTATTAATAGACCCAACCTCATTGTGTGACACCAGCGGACCTGAATTGACCGTGGGAAAGGGGAGAAGCCCGTCTAAGGACCTTAGAGACTAAGACTGAGAGAGGCCTGTGTCTCCTCTCGGATGGGAGTCTCCAGAGCAGCAGACTGGGAAACATCAGGATCTAATGGAGAGACCAGCTGGAGGAGGAGAGGAGATCTGGCTTCTCAGCTGGTTTCAACAGAATAGGGAGGCCACCAAAGACAAGGGTAACGCTAGCTGCAGTAAGTTAAAACATTTTTAGATGGTTGAGCAAGACCACACACCAATGCTAGCATGAATGCACCAACACATTCTGTCACTTGCCCCTATACATCATTGCTGAACTACTCAACTGAAAAGCATTCAATAAACAATGGATTTTATTGAGCAGCAAAAACAGAACTGAATCATTATCGACAAAGCAGCAGTAAAATAATAATAATAATAATAATAATAATAAAGCTTTATTTGTATAGCACCTTTCATACACAGAATGCAGCTCAAAGTGCTTTACATTTGAAGCATGTAACACAATAGTAGTCAGTCAGTCATTATCAATCACTTTTCTTTGCTGTTTATGATATGCTCAGCAACATATCAAAAATATAGAAAATGACGTCATAAGACTGGCAGCCTTAACCCTCTTACCCCCCACAAGCACGCCATATGGCAACTGTGGCAAGGAAAAACTCCCATATTCCAGGAAGAAACCTTGAGCAGAACCTGACTTAATAGGGGGAGCCCATCTGCTTCTGGCTGGCTGCGCCCTCCAATAGTAGCAGATGTAGAATAATCTGAAAATGTAGTCTACAGGATAAGATGAGTTAACTAAAAGCTTTCCTGTACAGGTATGTTTTCAGATCTTTTTTAAAAATATTTACTGAACTCGCCTGCTTGATGTACAGAGGCAGGGTGTTCCATAATTTGGGGGCATAATGGATAAACGCAGCTTCTCCACTTTGTTTGTGGAGCACTTTGGGTACGATTAAAAGATTAGAATTGGATGATCTAAGTTTCCTTTGTGGTTGATAAGATATTAAAAGCTCAGAGATATATGAAGGTGCTATGCCATTCAGAGCTTTGTAAGTAATTAACATAACCTTAAAATCAATTCTATAGGAAATAGGGAGCCAGTGCAGTTCAGCCAACACAGGGGTGATGTGTTCTCTCTTCTTAGTCTTAGTTAAAAGTCTAGCCGCAGAGTTCTGTATGAGTGCCAATTTCTTTAGATGTTTTTTGGGAAGACCAGTGAAAAGTGCATTGCAGTAGTCTAACCTGCTAGTGATAAAGGCGTGAATTAGTTTTTCTGCATCTTGTTGAGTTAAAAAAGGCCGCACTTTGGCAATGTTTCTCAAGTGGAAATAGGCTGTCTGAGTAACTTTACTGATATGGGGCTTAAAACTTAACTCTGCATCTAAGATGACACCGAGGCTTGTTACTTTTGGTTTGACCTGGTGTGCCAAGTTCCCCAGATTACTAAGAATAATATCTCGCTTTAGTTTTGGTCCAACCAGAAGTACCTCTGTTTTGTCATCATTTAGTTTCAAAAAGTTTTTGCTCATCCACTGATTAATGGAGGTTAGGCATGCAGTGAGGGAGCAAAGGCCATCTGGGTTAGTTGGCTCAACAGAAAGATACAATTGGGTATCATCTGCGTAGCTGTGGAAGTTTACATTATGTTGACTTATGACGTTTCCCAATGGAAGCATATATAGAGAAAATAGCAGGGGACCAAGGCAGCTCCCCTGGGCCACACCAAAAGGCAAGTCATGTTTTTCAGATACATGATCTCCTAGACTGATATAAAAATCTCTGCCAGTAATGTAGGTTTGAAACCAGTTTAGAGCATTATCAGAGAGACCCACCCACTTCGCAAGGCGGTGAATTAGGATGCTATGATCAATGGTGTCAAATGCCGCACTCAAATCCAGAAGAATAAGGATTGAGACTTTGTTTGAGTCGGTAGCTAGTCTGAGATCATTGACTATTTTTACTAGAGCCGTTTCTGTGCTGTGATTTGATCTAAAACCTGATTGGAATTTTTCAAGGATACTGTTTTCGTTGAGGAAGGTATTTAACTGATTACAAACAACTTTTTCAAGTACTTTGCTCAAAAACGATAGATTTGATATAGGCCTGTAGTTGCTCAGATTGGTATGGTCAAGATTTGACTTTTTAAGTAAAGGTTTCACAACAGCGGTTTTAAAAGCAGTTGGAAATATACCTGTTTCTAATGAGGTATTTATTACCTTGAGAAAAAAGGGAGCTAAGCCATCATATACTTTTTTGAGGAATGTAGTAGGGATTGGATCTAAAACACATGTTGAGGAGCCGGTTTGAGTTATAATTTTACCAAGCTCAGATTGAGTAATAGTGCTAAAGGACCTTAATTTTGGGGGGCTGTTTTTGGGTGTACTATCAAACATATTACTTGTGTTACCAATAGCCTCCCTTATAGAAATGACTTTGTTTTTGAAGAAGTCTGCAAATTCTTCGCATCTTAGAGAGGATGCCTGACTGAGTGTATCAAAAGGTGTTTGATGCAATAGCCTATCAATGGTAGAGAACAACACCCTAGAGTTTCCACTGTTTTCAGCAATTACCTTAGAGAAGTGGTTCCTCCTCTCATTCCGAATAGCTCTATTATAATTTGCAATTTTTTCTTTTAGAATGGCACGGTGAACCTGTAACTTAGTTTTTCTCCATGTTCTCTCAGCTTTCCTACATGATCTTTTTAGATCATGGATATTTTCGTTCATCCAAGGTGTCAGTTTGCTACAGGGCCTTTTTTTAGTCTTTAAGGGTGCCACTCTGTCAAGCAGAGCGCCTAATTCACGATTGAGAGCCTCTACCATTTGATCAATGGGATGATGTAAAATATCTAAATTTATGGAGTCTATAAGAGCTATGAACTGCTGTTCTGCTCTAATGTCCAAGAGTCGCGATTTGATTGCAATTTCGGGATGAATTTTTGGAGTATGTAGTACAATATTAAAAGATACACAATGATGATCAGACATATTTATATCTTTTACTGATAAGTCTGTGACTTCTATCCCTCTGGAAATGACTAGATCGAGGGTGTTGCCAAGGTTGTGGGTGGGTCCTGTAACATGCTGCTTTAGCTCTAAACTGTCCAACACATTAAGGAACTTACTGGCTTTAGCATCAGTTGTCTTATTGACATGAATATTGAAGTCGCCATTTACAATTATCCGATCATAGCTAGTGATGATGAGCGACATAAGTTCAGAAAACTGGTCGAGAAAGCCAGTCCATAGTTTAGGAGGGCGGTATAAGGTTAATAGAAGTACAGCTGGGTCAGCCTTCAGAGTGAGGGCAATATACTCAAAGGAAGCGAATTCGCCAAAGTTGACTCGTGTGCAACTATATTTGTTTGAGAGAATGGAGGCAATTCCACCACCTCGTTTGCCTTGTCTAATTGAGTGGAAGAAATTATAATTTGGGGGACAAGTCTCAACAAGAACAGCTTCGCTGTCTGAAGTCAGCCAGGTTTCAACAAGAAACAGAAAATCCAATTTTTTTTCACTAATAAAATCATTGATTGCAAAGGTTTTGGTAGTAAGTGCACCTATATTTAGTAAACCCATGTTAGCTGAAAATGCCTCTGGCTTTTGAGGTATATGCTGAGGTATGGAAAGAATATTTGTTAGGTTTCTAGTTTTAAATTTGTCTTTTCTTTTTACTATACGTTGGGTAGAAATCAACGTTGGAATAGAACTATAAGCATAAGTCATGCTATTGCATGACACAGCTTGATCTATGGTAGTAGTATTGTATGTTACCCTGCAGAAAACATTCTCAGACTCATCCACATGTATAATGCCATTCGAATCAATACCTGGGGGACGTGAATCTGTAATATTTTCTACAGAATGTCAATGTCTCAGTGTGGACGCTATGTTGTCAGAGAGTAGCCTGGCTCCATGTTGGTTTGGGTGGAGACCATCACGCTTCAGCATACTGGGCCTCTCCCAGAACAAGCCCCAGTTGTTGACATAGGGGATGCTTAGGGAAGCGCAGTAGCGTTTGAGCCAGGTGTGGAGATCGAACAGTCTGGACCATCTCTCAGCACCTTTTCTGTAGGTAGGGAGAGGCCCAGAGATGACAAAGCGTTTTTCTGTGCCCATCAGAGTGGTGATGAGAGTTTTGTAGTTTTCCTGCAGTGCTACTGACTGCTTATCTCTGATGTCGTTCGTGCCCATGTGTACGATGATGTTGTTGACCTTGGTGTGGCGGGCCAGGATGCTTGGGAGTTTCTGCTGGATGTCAAGGACCTTGGCACCAGGGAAGCAGTAGACCTTGGAGGGACCGCTACATGATGGGGGAATGCAGAGGTCTCTAACCATGGAACTGCCGATGACCAGGGTGGAGGTTGATGAGGTCCGGGGAGGAGGGGGTCGGGGGGGGCGCCGACTTTGAGGAGGGACCAGGATGGTTGTCTCGGGGCTGGAGGGGCTCCTCATCCTCGGTCAGAATGGCATAGCGATTTTCCAGTCGTATAGGTTGGGCTGGGCCTGGGTGCCGTCCGGACCGTCTGCCGTGCTTGTGATGCTTGCTTCTACGCCATGGCTCAGGCTGGTGTGGAGTGGAGCTGGCCAGCAGAGCAGGCTTGGTTCTCAGCAGAGGCCGGGGAGAGGCAACAGGGACAGAAGTTGCATTAGTGCATGGCATGGTTAAAGTATTGGAGGACAGAGTGAAATCAGGGCATCTGGCATTTGTGTGTGTAAGAGAGGTAACGTTACTTACGGAGAGAATGGTGTCGAGGAACTGTTCATCCTTCTCAATCTGATGGAGGGTCGCTATTCTGGCTTCGAGTTCCACTATCTTTTCGCTGAGAAGGACGCATGAGTCGCAGCCTGGTGCACAGCTGAGGGGAGGCATCGTGTCGCGGCGAGGGCTCGCCGGTGTCAACTGTTTTTTAAACGTTTGTTTGCTAGTTGACTAGCAACAGCGATATCGTGCAGTTCCTTGATAACTCGAACACAGGTAGCGGGTAAGTAATCTGAGAAGATCTCACTTTTATATTGAGTCACTAGTTTTGAGAGACGTTAGAAGGAATTTGATGCTTTCTTCTTCCAGATATCGTTTCCTTGGCCCGGTATTATTTGCAGCCCACGTTTAACGTTAACGTTTGACAGAAAAGTTTGACGATCAAGGTTATAGAGTCCGATAATCCAAAGCCTCGAGCAACAACAGTTTATGCAAGAGTTTGTTCACGAGATATAATCGGTAGCCAGTAAATCCGTAGAAAGTAGATGGTAACAAGGAGATTTAAGATAGATAAGTTTGGAAGTTTAGGTAGTTACATACGGAGCACGGAGTAAAAGGGTTTGTGTGCGGTCCGCTTATGAGAAGAAGTAGACACCTCATCACTTCATCTCATTTCCACAGACCCAATTCCGTCATGTGACAGTAGGAGACCTCAGCTGGCCGTGTGGGATTGGGCTAGTCTGTTTCAAGAGAAACTTGGTGACGGAGACTGAGAGGCCCATGTCTCATTTGACCCCCTCAGACTCCACAGACAGAGAAACATCAGGATCTGACCCCAGCAGGGAGGAAACACCTGCTAAGAACACACACATGGAGTGCAACATATAAAATAATGTCATTAGACATATGTCATTAGAAATGCTTTATTCCAATTTCATGTGGTGGTTACTACTGTAAGCTGGATTTTGGTAGTTGAAGGGGGGGGGGCAGAAGGCCCATCTACTAGCCTACTGCACCTGTGTGCACAGTAGTGTAATCCCACACATCTTTACAGATAACACAACACCTGGAACTGGCACTGGGAATATGAGGAAATTGTTCTATGCCCACTTGGCTCTGAGTTAGCCAGAGAGGGATCTTTGAGTTAGCCTAGTGAACCTGGATTCCTGGCCCGTACAGCCATAGCGACCCACCACCTGCCCTATGACAACTCTGCCCGGATTCCTGGCCCGTACTGCCTGGCGACCCACCACTTGCCCTCCTAATCCCCCTGGACAATTCCATTTCCTACACTGGACTATTTGAACTTTCTGACACTAAATAGGATTAATGCATTATCATACCAGATATGTAACCATCCCACCTCTTCTAACATACACCTCAGGTGGCTTTAACACCATGTTCTATTCTCTACATTTATCATGTATACAGACCTTACTGTTCTGTAACTGATCCTAGGCAGATGGGTCAGGCCCTTGAGTCGTGGATCTGCTCGAGGTTTCTTCCTATACTGTATCTCCAATTCTAGGGAGTTTTTTCTTGCCCCATTACCCATGGGCCTTCTTGTCTTTTCTCTGAATGTCTAACACTCTGTAAAGCGCCATGAGACATGTGTAATGAAGCTCTGTGGTTTATTCAGCTGTTGCTTACCGCAGCCCGATGAGGAGAGGGCAAGACGGTGAGGTCAGAGGTCAAGGTGAAGACCAAAGGAAAGCCGCAAAAGAAGGACAGGGTGAACCCAAGTAAAAAGAAGCGGAGGAAGGAGGCTAAGCGCCTAAAGAAGGACATGGTCGATAAAAAAAGAAAGGAGGAAACAGCTCTGAGGGGACTTGAGATGGCTGCCACTGAGGCACAGCGAGTAGAGAGGCTATTCATCCTGCTAATGAAGCCGGTAAGATGGGGATCGCCAACACAAGTGTGAATGGTGGTTGTTGTTAGTAACAACAATGAACAGTTCTACTTGGATCAGGTTGATGAGGTGGCACAGTGGTGTCAATCTAACAGAAATTTCTAAGGAAATGGTAGTGGATTACAGAAGGCAGCAGCAGAACTACAGTTACACCCCACTAATGATCAGCGGGCAACCTGTAGAGAGAGTCACAAGTTTTAAATACCTTGGTGTCCACATTACTGAAGACTTAACATGGACTGTTAACACTCAATATGTTCTGAAGAAGTCCAGACAACGACTCTACTTCCTTCGTCAGCTAAGGAAATTCAAAGTTTCTACATCCATCATGAAGGCCTTCTACACTTCAGCGGTTGAGAGTGTTCTAACTGGTAGCATCATCACCTGGTATGGGAACTCCACAGTTAGAGATTGTAGTACTCTGCAGAGAGTAGTGCGCTCAGCTGAACGTACTATAAGAACTCAACTCCCTGCTCTACAAGATATCTATTCCAGAAGAGTACTCCTAAGAGCCCAAAAGATTCTGAAGGACTCTTCTCATCCTAACAATGGATTATTCCTACCGCTGAAATCAAGAAGACGCCTATGTAGTCACAAAGCCAGAACTGAGAGACTCAGGAGAAGTTTTTATCCCCAGGCCATCCGAACTCTGAACTCACACTATACTGACTTTGCACACATTCACTCCTCAGCACTCTCAAACATTTCCCAACTCTGAACTCACACTATACTGACTTTGCACACATTCACTCCTCAGCACTCTCAAACATTTCCCAACTCTGAACTCACACTATACTGACTTTGCACTCATTCACTCCTCAGCACTCATGACCCCCCCCCCCCCCCCCCCCCCACACACACACACACACACCCACACACACCTACAAGACTTTTAGCACTTTTACATCCCTCTCCCTATGCTACAGACCTTTTATTTATTTTCTTATTTCATCACACGTCAAAACACACACACACACACACACACACACACACACACACACACACACACACATATCTGACTTTCTCCAACTTTTGCACACTTTTTATTTATTATTTTTTATTTCTCCTCCATCTACCCATGTCCTTGATTGCCTAGCCTTTCTGCCCCCCCCCCCCCCCCAACACACACACTTACATCATCACTGTCATCACTTCACATACATACAGCACACTGCTTGCTACAGTAAGCCTCCTCTACATACTTGCTGCACACTGCCCCCCCCCCACATACACAGCACATTGTCTTCAGGATCTTCTCCAACACACATCCTCTACATACTTACAGCACACTGCCCCCACCTACCCACACACACACTACACACACACACACACACACAGTCACTGCTCCACTCCCCTCCTGCCCACACACACATCTTCACTGTCATCACTCACATACATTACATACAGTACTCTGCTTGCAATAGTAAGTCCCTGCCCCCCCCCCCAATACACAGCACATTGTCTCATGAGGAAGCTTCTCCAACACACATATTGCACACTGCCCTCTCCCCACATACACAGCACACTATCCCATCTCCCCTGTCATCCCCCAACACACACACCAAGACCCCTGGCAGTTGGGTTAGCCCCTTGAGCCGTGGATCTGCCCAAGGTTTCTTCCTTGGTAAGGGAGTTTTTCCTTGCCCCTGTTGCTCTTGGGTGCTCCTTGTTGGTGCCCCCCACCCAATCCCAATCCTCCCCCACCTTTTTTATGCAGCCCTTGCCACTTAATCTACTAAACCCCTCTTCTACTGCACTTTTTACCCCCCCCCGCCCCCCCATTAATGCACAAATAGGCTGACACCAGACATAATTTCACTGCATTTCTTACTTCCAGTAACTATATGCATGTGACAATAAACTTCCTTGTATCCTTGTATCCTTGTATCTGAGGTGGAGATGGCTAACACTAGCACAAATGCTATTCCAGCTGTGTTGGACTGTGGGAAGATGGCCAAAGCTAGCTCAGAGGCTCCCCTCTTGGCAAAGCCAGTGTCTTGGAATGCCCACATTGGAATGGCAGCAATACCAGCCAGGAGCTCACAGCAATGTGCAGCGGACCCTACAGCCTGGGAAGTTTGAGGATCTAACCCCAGCAGACAGAGACCAGCTGGGGGAGGAGAGGAGAAGGAGGCTTCTCACCTGGTTTCAACAGAGGGAGGCTGCAAAACAGAGGGCTAACGCTAGAAGCAGTAAGTTGAACATATTCAGATGATTGCATTTCCTAAAAGTTGTAGTGGACACTTGATGTGGACTTGCTAATTTAAATCATCATTTCATCTCTCTCTATTGGCCCATACCTGTCATGTGATACCAAGACACCTCAGTTGGCCATGGGGGATGGGAAGAGCCCACCTCAGGAGCTTGGAAAGGGGGACAGAGAGAGCCCCATGTCTCAGAGGGCTAAAGCTAGTTGCAGTAGTTTCATGGACAGATTATGAACTTTCAGGCCCCTGGGCCCAGATGTATTAAGGCCCCCCCACGAATTGTCACATATGTGGGAGGGGGGTTTGGGGGACCTCCCCCAAACATTTTTTAATTTGATTGATGTGATTTCCTGTATTCTGGTGCATTTTGGGGATGGCCAATACTTTAATGCAAAGGCTTGGGCTTCAGGGCCCCCTGACCCCTTGGGCCTGGGCCTGGTAGGCCCATGCAGCAATCCATCCCTGGGTTGGATATCCCAGAAAAGTTGAAGTGCCACTTGAAGTGGGCACCTGATGTGGACTTGTTCATTTGAATAATCATTTAATTTCTCTCCATAGGCCCAAACACTGAAAGAATTGAATTGGCCGAGGGGGACAGGAAGAGCCCGCCAGGAAGACAGGATTGTCAGAAGTCCCCAGAGCAGTGGACCCCACAGACTGGGCAACATCAGGGTCTAACCCCAGCAGAGAAAGACCATCTGGAGGAGAAGGCTAACACTAGTAGCAGTAAGTTTAGCATTTTCAGATGGCTGAGTATCATATCAGAGTTGAAGTACACCTGATGAGAACTTGTTCATTTGAATCATCATTTCATCTTTCTTCATAGATCCAACCCTGTCATGTGACACCAGGGGACCTGAATTGGCTGTGGAGTATGTGAGGAGCCCATCTCAGGATCTTTGAGACCAACACAGAAAGAGGCCCGTGTCTCTCCTGAGAACCCCAGAGCAGTGGACCCCAGAGACTGGGAATCGTCAGGATTCATTGGGACTGGATCTAACCCCAGCAGAGAGAAAACGCCTGCAGGAGGAGAGGAGGAAGAGACTGAACGGCTGAGCTCACCAGAGGGGGACCAAGGCCCTCCACTTCACTGTTCTTAACGCAGCCACACAGGCTGCAAACAGCTGCCGTAACAACAGCAGCCAAAGAGGAAAGAGGATCCTACAGGCAGTGAGGGTTTATACCTCTCTGCCTCCAGCCTTGTGTTTACGAAAAACAACCATGGGTTTATCCTCAACCTATACCAACCCCACTCTCACAAATGCCATATTGTTTAATTAATATATTTATTTTTTAATTTGGAAGACATTTTGTTGTTTGGGCTTCCCCTATATCACTCTATCTAGCATAATGATAAAATGTTCTGTTTCCTCTTATCAGGGGCGTAGATTTGCGTGGGGACCGAAGGACGTGTCCACACCAATGTCAAATTACGACTGAAATGTCCCCACCAATATTCAGGTTGAAATGGGGGGAAAAGCGCTCACATGCTCTACACAAAGAGTTAAATAATTTCTCACTTCAGTGCTGCGGATTATCTCGTACAGATCGTGTAATGTGCAGTAGCCTATAGGCCTACGGGTAAATCGCGCTGATTTGAAGTTACCTATAATAACTACCAGTGAGCCGCAGTCTCCTGCGCAGCATGGCGCAGCGCTTCAGCTTCACTTCACTACAAGGCATATGAAGTGCGTCCAAATTCACCCATTCTTCTCTGTTGAACTCCTGGAGAAGTAGGCTACTCATCACACATGTGTCACATGAAAGACCCTTTTCTCAGCTTTTAAACGGTGCTAGCTAGCCACGATTTGCTGTGATAAACAGTTCGCAAGAAAAATAACTTATATATAATTATTCTCTGCGCCCATCTCCACATCCATTCGTCTTGGTGGAATATCGTAGGCCTACACACTCTTCACGCAACACATGACAAGCCATTTATCAGAATAAACAGCAGACCTTACCAAACACAAAGGCATTCCCGTGTATAGTTAGTTGTTCCAGAGTAATCCGGTTTTGAAATAAATTGTAGCAAAATTCAACATGGTCTTTCGGCGTTAAGCATTTCTTAAAACTAAGCTGTGCTTACATCGCCTATATATCTGTAAATATTAGAATCAGAGAATACAGGCAGCTCACGGTTAAGAGTTTGTCAATGTAGCCTTAATGATTTATTTTCACAAAATGCTAAGCATGCATGTATTTAAGTTTCTTAAAACTGAGCTGTGCTTAAATGGGTCAATGCATGATTTCATAACAGACCAAATAGAAAATATATGTTAAATATAGCCTACATTTCTGTACATATTAAAATCAGATTATGTAGGCTACACAGTATATCAAGTTGGACAGTAGGACATTTTAATCATGGATAGTAGTTGTACAGTAGCACATTTTAATCATTATATATATCTATAGTGGCTGGTGAAAGAGTTGAGGTGGCTTTTTTTGGGGGGGGGGGGGGGGGGGGTGTTAGTGGGTAGTGTCCCCACCAAAGCTCAGACCAAACCTACGCCCTTGTCTCTTATCATTCAATCATGAGTTTTTACTGACATTCATAATGCTCTACAAGATCTACATCTAGGTTAACAGACATGATCCCATAACACTGCACTGGAGACATATTAATAACACTCAAAAGCATTTAAGCATGAAGCAAGGCTGACACCAAGACATATGATTTGTACTGTTATTGTAAGGGAGAATTACGGGACAGACAGATGGAATGCTATGACAATATGAATGTGTGTGTGTGTGTGTAGTAATACCTCAAATTATTGAATATTGCAGTATCAAAGTATCAGTCAATGAGAGACACGTCATGTCAATTCCTGATAACAATAACTGCACTGGGTTGAATCGACACAGGTCCAGGACCTAGACAGAGCGGACTCTAGCGGACTGGTGCGGTTTGTTTCACAGACCTTGCATGTCCCATACAACACTTCTGTTTCCCCCTGCGCCAGCCCGTAGCCTGTTCCGCTCGCCCCTGGTCAGGGCCATGGGAGAGCCTCTCCAAGCGTGAAACAGGATTGTGAGATGGGGGCTTTTAATCTGTCCTGTTAAGAGTCTGCTCTGGTCCTGGGGAACCTGCGAGGTGCCCCTTATACTGTCCCCCTTGGCACCTGGTTAATCTGTCTGCAGGGATCCTGGCATGTCATGAGGGCCTTGAGCCTCTCACTTATAGGCTCTACATCAGGTGACTTCTTTGCACTCTCTTAAGATGTGGTATTTAGTTGTTTGCTCAGACACACTGCATATTTGGCCATTGGGCCAGTTATTTTTGTTCGACAGGAGATCTATTTCTATCAAACTTTGTTGTTGAATGTCCTAGCTCAATGGAATTAGAAGAGATAGCCTACAGTTCGTTGGTCAACTAACCCAAACAAATCTGAATATTCTAAGTATCATGTAACATATTATCTATAGTGTGGGCTTTTGAGATGACATATTACCAAATATGTGCAGTTTTTCAGCAATCAACAAGATAGTGGGACAAATAAGGATTATTTGAGCTATACTGCACTCTGGTGGCTACTAGAGGAAATTACACTGTTATAAGCCAACCACACTAGTATTCAGTCTGTCTTGGTCAAAATGTGGTTAGAATGTCACATGATTAAAAATGTTTCATGATTTATTTTATTGATTAAAAACATTACATTACATTACATTACATTTGGCTGAAGGATTTTTAGCCAAAGCGACTAACAACATGGTTAACAGTTTAAGTTTTAAAGCAATTCTCAACAATTTTAGGACTATTTAAAAAACGGTAGAGTACAGTAAGAATAAGTGCATCAGTGAGTGCTGTTTTTAACAGTTCCGTGTCCGTTCAAGACGGCTGGTAAGTGCTAGGATCGGCAAGACTTGTTGTAAGTGGTGCTATGAGAGATGTTCTCTAAAGAGCTGGGTCTTCAGGAGTTTTTTGAAAATGGAGAGGGATGTCCTTGCCCTTGTAGGAACTGGCAGTGTGTTCCACCAACGAGGAACAACAGATGAGAAAAGTTTGGATTGGCCTGAGCGTACCGGTGGTAGAGCTAGACGTCGTTCGTCTGAGGAGCGCAGCGGAAACAAAAACAAAAGGGGAAGGGAGGATGAGCCTGAGATAAGACCAGGGGTTTTACAAGTTCATTGATTTTGTGTCAAAAGAACAATACATTGCTACTGTAGCAAATCCTTACCACAATGAGCAGTGAGTTTTGCCCTGATCAGAAATGTGCATAAAAAGCTGTAAAAAGTCAACATCCAAACTAAGAGCAATAATGATTTAAAGTGTGAACACAACAATACAAAGATGATCAAAAAAAAGTCTTCTCAGCAAAAGGGCTTAAAATGACAGAATATAAGACTTAGGTGACCTGAAGAACTATTAATATTTCTTGAAGATTTGCAATATTTGATACAGGCATTAAACTCATTCTACTCCTGCGGAACTATAAAAGACTACAAAATACAATCACCGTTTTGCTCATCTACCTCATATATATTTTACAACCTTACAGTTACAATATTGTAATTAATGTATTACTGCACTGAACTGCCTTGCATTTATATTTAAATATGTAATATTATTGTATCTATTTTGTGTGTATATTGTATTGTTATTGTATATTATTATTGTATTATATTGTATATTATATTGTATTTTTAACAGTATTTTTGTATTTGTATTTGTATTGTATATTTCTTACTGTCCTTTCTGTTTTTACTCTTATATGTAAACCTGGGCAATAAAGCTGATTCTGATTCTGAAGAGTGTGGTCTGAGACTTAATTGCAAACATTTATAGCAACACCAGACTCTATTCAATTTTCTGATCACAGTTGGCAGGAGTGAGCGTGTACTTGCCATATTATGATCGATGGCAAACAGGGCACAAAGGCCAAGAGGAACTGAAACTCAACTGAAAGTGAGAAGTGTTCTTTAGAAGCTTTATGCTTCCAGGCGACTGAACTGAAACACAGTCTGGCAGCGCCAACCCAATCATCCATCAACAGCCATGAAAAAAATCATTAGTCTTTATACACTGCAAACACTATCCATGGGTTTGAACTAATTTAAGGTATAGTCAGGAACTAAAACAGAGGCTTAACTCAGCAGGAAGACAAATACATTCCCCTCTGATTTATTTTCGAAGCCACGACAACCAGCCCCAGCCTGGGATATGGCACATGTCCTGATTGGCTGGATGTCACTTTACATATCTCCCAGCCTGTTCTCAGACATTGGCCAAAAGAAATACATGACAACCAGTACAATATAATCAGAGATGTGTTTATTTCATTTCATGAGACAAAAAAACACTTTAACCCAGATAAAGGACTGTTGGCAGATGCAAGCTTCACATTAAGATTTTGCCAAGATAGAGGTGGTTACAGAATCTCAAACAAAACTCCAACTGGAGTGAGGTTCAAAAACTCATCATGTAGTTTTGGCGGCGTGGTTTTCCAAGTCAACCTGCAGGCAGAATTCAAGATTGGGAAACTCCTTGGTGACCAATACACAATGTACTACAGACTTACAGGCCATGTTGAAGGGGATTATTGTTAACTTCGATAGTTAAAGGTGCCATGTGTAATGTCCGCCAAAAATCAATTCATACTCCACATTCCATAAAAAATGGGGGCAGTATACCTCCAGAAAGTGAGCTGGTTTACCCTAGAGTAACAACCGAGACTCGTGTATTGCAGTTTGGTTAGCGGTTATGTTGTCTGCATACTGCCTCCCATGGCCGAAACTGGTATTATGACACCTGTCGGGCTGTGGCTAGTAATTTAGCATGCTAATTCAGGTTGATATCTCTGCAGCACTATACCTTGTTATTTTTTTAATGACATCATCGCCCTTATTTCTTCTCATTCTTTTGATGCGTGTAGCTCATCTTTTGGATATTTTTACCTCAATTCTTACACATGGCACCTTTAAACATACATTAAATGTGTTAAATCAATTGGTTAGCATTTACCCAAGCATTTCTCTGTCAATTTACAAAACTGATTCATGCCCTTAAAACACAACTTGACCAACTAATTCCAATGAGATAAATATTAATTTCATGTTTATATTAAGTTTACATGTCACTGTTTTGTTTATTTTGTTTAAATTAAGTTTACATGTCAACATTATTGTGTTATACCTTGGTGTATCGGGAGTAGGCATTTATTACAAAGCATAATGCATTGTCATAATGCTAAAAGAAAATAAATTGCAAACTGCTTTTCGAGATGACACATTCTGAATGTGTTGTGCCACTGTATTCAAGCATTAATTGATGTTAGGAACACGGAATAACAGATAGATTGTGCATTCTCCACTCCATTCCATTTCTAACATAAAGTGGGAACAAAGCGATGTTCATGATGTCCGTGATTTAGAAGTTACTTAGGTGCTTCACTTACATGATTCTATTCTAGATTCGATTCTACATGTTAGTTCATGTAACAACATTGAAACAGGACTAGTTTGTATAATTCCATATTTTATGGTTTAGTAATTTTGACAACCCCTCTTTTTCCTTTTTTCAAAGTTGAAAGTGTACACTCTCAAGCTCCATTGCGCAAGACAGGATTTAAGGACCCCAAAAGAACCCCTGACATGAAAGGCTATGATCTAACAGCCTCTTCCTTTCACAAACTCCTTACAGTCCTTAGCAAAGCTTAAGTTGGATCATCTGAACGCTTTGAGGACTGAGGAAGAAATAGAAGCATAAAGCTGGAGACAGATAATTCCAGGAACATGTGAAAAGTGAAGTCGGTGCCTAACTCCCCTGCTGGTGAACCTACACAGAAGTCCTCAGAGAGGAACTTGAGAGTTTCATTTTAGTGGATGGAATCCACTATCTTGAAATCTCCTGGCTTCTTCTTCTTATTATTATAACCTTTTCATTCTACCTTTTCAAGAATGAATGCGACTCTAACCACTTAACGTACAGACATGTTGAAATAACCGTTCTGAAGGTCTGGAGTGGGGCAAGAGTTATTTTTTCAGATTTTTAAAAAAAGTTTATACTTTTTAGGAAATGGGGAATTAAAAATGTTAAAAAGCTAATTTCCCCCCCATAGACTTGAATGGCTGTGATGTCATAACAGCTCGTTAAAGGACCAGTATGTAGGAAATAATGGAAAATAAACGGTAACCATTCGAAAAATGATCACCATTTGTTGTCAGAGAGTAAGGAAACACGATGAATTGAAGTAATGGCTTATTTGACGATTCATTCTAGAATAGCGTATTAATAATGGGCTGGCGTGTCCTCCTATTTGTGTTGCCAAATTAGCAAAGGCCAACTGTCAACTTGCTGTCAGTTATAGTCATGAACGCCTACGAGAGGCAGGCAAATTTCCAAAATTAAAACAAGAAACAAATTAAGTGGACATCGGAGGAGCTTCCTGATATGGCGACGTCTTCGTCAAACGAAGAATATCAAGTCTGATGCAGAGCTGGCCATATTTCTCCACGACAGGTAGCCTAGGCTAAACTTCATCTGCATCGCTAACTTCAGATAAATACTGTATGTTACGTTGGTTAGAGAGGTATTTTTTGTTTTCATTGTTTCCGTAATGTGTAGCTGGGTCATGGTTGGAGAAACGTTAAAACAGCTGCAGGTCAACTAACGTTAGCTAAGTCTTAATTACATCTGGCAACCCAGAAGAGGCTCGCGTCTGGTAGTCTTGAGAACGTTCACCAGTGCTTTGATTTTGGGCTACAGAACGTTCACTAACAATCCTACAAATCGCTCCTTTAAGCTCCCAGAGTAGTTCCCGGGCTAATCAGAACACTGGCACAGGATGCATTCAATAAAACTACACTCCCTAAAACTACACATCCTGTTTAAGTGTTTCCCGTGTGTCAAAATGGGGGGCAGCCGTGGCCTACTGGTTAGCACTTTGGACCTGTAACCGGAGGGTTGCCGGTTCGAACCCCGACCAGTAGGCACAGCTGAAGTGCCATTGAGCAAGGCACCTAACCCCTCACTGCTCCCCGAGCGCCGCTGTTGATGCAGGCAGCTCACTGCGCCGGGATTAGTGTGTGCTGTGTGTGTTTCACTAATTCACGGATTGGGATAAATGCAGAGACCAAATTTCCCTCACGGGATTAAAAGAGTATATATACTAAATAAAAGTCACAGCGATATCTTATGCTTTGCGCATTATATCTCCAGAACGGTTTGACGCATATGCTTCAAATTTGGTACAAGTGTTTGCATGGACTCAAAGATGAAGTGAGTTGATGTTGGAGGTCAAAGGTCAAAAGTCAAGTCCATGAACACTCTGAGCGCGATATCTCAAGAATGCCTTGACATACATGCCTGAAATTTGGTATGAGTGTTTGTATGGACTCAAAGATGACGTGAATTGAATTGGAGGTCAAAGGTCAAATGTCAAGGTCAAAAACACCTTGAGTGTTATACCGTATCTCAAGAACGCCTTGACACACAAGGTTTTTTGGTACGAGGGTTTGTATGAACTCAAAGATTAAGTGATTCAATGTTTTTTTTCCAGGAATCTCCCCACCAACATTAAGCCAGCAGCTTTCCATCCACTACTGTAATTCCTCTGGCATTACATTTCTAGTTTCCTCTGATGTGCTGGTTTAACACAGTACTCTGGTCTCGAGCATCATCTTGCCTGCCTGTCGGCTTAGCCCACACAACTAAACTACAGTAGATTCAGTGAGCACGGCCATTTCCAGCCATAACATGCCTGTAACCATATAGTCACAGAGGTCTGGACCTTTTCACTTTTTAAGCTAAAGAGAATAAGGTTTCATTTGTAATTACTATTATCTGCTTGATAAATTAATATACCATTGAAATTCTAACCAGTTAAAGCCTAGTTTTAGTGTTCATCCAGGCTTTTGTTCATCCAGGCTACCTCAACTCAACAAGCTAATACATAGTCCACCCTGTAGGCTAATTAAATTAGCTGCAACTGATGTCTGCCTTGCTGGGTTTAAAAAACATGTGCTTGTCATCTTTTATGTAAATACCTTCAACTGGACTGAACTGAAGTCAATAGAGACTATAGGCTACCTTTGAATAGCTGTTCCAAATGAAATGTTGCATTGCCAGTTGCATAATCACCTAAATGAATATCGAAATTCTAACCAGTTAAAGCCTAGAGAATGGCATGGTTTCATTTCAGTTAGCCTAACAGCTGGTTTGATTTGCATTGAGAGATTATACTGTATGTATTATCTTAAGTACCCCATGCCAATCTCTAGGTATGGTGAAGGGTATGTGATGGTGTGGGGCTATTTTAATTCCAAAGGCCAAGGGAACTTTATCAGGATGCATAGTATGGATCAATGAAATAACTGGCCTTTAAAAATAAAAATCTGCCTGCCTCTATGGGAATTTAACATAGGGGTGTATTGTGTACTGCCTGCCTCTATGGGAATTTAACATAGGGGTGTATTGTGTACTGCCTGCCTCTATGGGAATTTAACATAGGGGTGTATTGTGTACTGCCTGCCTCTATGGGAATTTAACATAGGGGTGTATTGAACATGTATTTATTTACGATACATTATTCATTTCACAAAGAAAAATGATTTCCTTAAAGGTTGGATTTTTCCTATTGTTTTGAATTAAGGCATTAAGATCAATTTCCAAAAGATATTTTTTTATTCCTCTTTTTAGTCAACTTTATTGGTGTATTCACTTATGCTGAGCACTGTACATAATATATTTACAGTGTTTTAAAAAATATTCACCCCCCTTGGATATTTTCCCTTTTTATTGCTTTTATAAACTGAATCTTAATCAATTTAATCTTTTTCAATGAGTTACAAAAAACTCTTTACAGTATGTACTCTTTATATGTATTTTTAGGCCTACAAAATAATGTTAATTAATTAAAAATAAGCGATTACATAAATATTCACCCCTTCAAGTTAGCATTTAGCAAAATGACCTTTGGCTGCAAGTAAAGCATGTTTGTCTGCATGGATAGGTCTCAATTATACGCTTGCACTCTGAATACTGCAATTTTACTCCATTTTCTTTGCAAAATGTATGCAACTCAATTAACATTACTTTGTAGAAATCTTCTTTCACTTTTTACCTTAGAGTTTAAAAAAAAATATTGTAAAAAAACCCAAATCAAATTGACAAAATTTTCCATTCCATTATTAAAACAATAAAAGGGAAAATATGCAAGAGGTGAATACTTTTAGCAGTATATAGCATTGCACTGTGATTATTTCAAACCATACTTACAAATGCAAGCGCCCAATAGGTCCTATTTAATTTGTATTGCCTGAAGCTAACACTTCATTTCACAATGTTATTAGGCCTAACAAAATATTTGATACTTATTGATCATCAATAGCCTAATTAAAATACTATATTATTAATTAAGAATTATTGTTGCATATAATAATAAATCCATTATAAATGGGGAACAAGTTAAAACAGATTGTTGGTCTGTTTCATTTGTAAGTCTTTTGCAAGAAATTGCACGATGCATGATGCATGAACAAATTATTATGACCGCCGCGCAGCGAAGCGGCGGTCATATAGGTTTAGTCAGATTTTTTTTCTTTTTTTCTTTTTTTCTTTTTCTTTTTCGCATGCCCAAATTTCCGTCAATGATTCCCGGGACACTGAAAGACCGGGGTACACGAAACTTGGTGGGCATGTAACCCCACATGGATAGCATGGAACCATCGTTTTTCGTTTTGATCTGTAGCCCCCCCGCTGGACTGGACCCCCTGAAAGGAGGGTAGGGCAGACACAGTTTTCTGTGAATATCTCGAAAACCGTAGGGTTTAGGAGGACCATTTTTTTTTTGTATGTTGATCTCAAGGGGCCATGTCAACCCATTCCATAACCACTCATTTCATGTATAGCGCCACCTAGTTAAACACAAAAAAGTAAAAATGAGGTGTTGTAATTGAAGGTATCTGTGACCTAACATAGTCAAAACTGCACGAAATTGGAAGTGTAGGATCATTATGACACCCTCTGTATGCACGCCAAGTTTTGTGGAATTCCGTTCATGGGGGGCCACACAATAAATTAATTTATGTTACTATACACCAACTGGCCTGTAGGTGGCCGGAGACAGTTTTCTGTGAATATCTCGAGAACCGTAGGGCCTAGGAGGTCCACCTTTTTTTTGTATGTTGGTCTTAAGGGGGCATGTCAACCCATCCCATTACCACTTATTTCATGTATAGCGCCACCTAGTTAAAAATTAAAAAGCAAAAAATTAGGTGTTTTCATCTCAATATCTCTGGCTGACAAGGTCAAAACTGCACGAAATTAAAAGTGTAGGATCATTATGACACCCTCTGAATGCATGCCAAGTTTTGTGTACTTTCGTTCATGGGGGGCCTTACAATAAAATCATTTATGTGTACATTTAGTGACATACACCAACAAGGATTCCCGGGACACTGAAAGACCGGGGTACACAAAACTTGGTGGGCATGTACCCCCACATGGATAGCATGGAACCGTAATTTTTCGTTTTCATCTGCAGCCCCCCCGCTGGACTGGACCCCCCGAAAGGAGGGTAGGGCAGACACAGTTCTCTGTGAATCTTTTATGGTATGCTGGTCTCAAGGGCCCACATCAACCTGGCTCATAATCACTCATTTGTGATTTGCCCCCCCCCCCCCGGTAAAAAATGAAAATCAGTAGGATTAAAAGAAAGCCAAAATAAATATTCATCATCATGGCTGCATTTTCAGTATTGGAGAGAAGTAGTCGTTTGTCCACTAGATGGCGCATCGTTGCAGTGAGACGTAATTTTGTTGGAAGTTAAAAGTGGGTTGGAAAAAACAATGGACGCTTCATACAAGGACTGTAATTTACCGCAGCGAACATCTAATAAGGATAGGACGATGTTCACATGAAGTGTAATTCCCATTTCTTCTTGAAGCCGAAATAAATCTGAGGATGTTTATCGGACATGCTTGGTTTTTACTGCAGGTACGTTAATCTTGTAATATCAATAAGGACCTAGGTAATGTTACCGTTAGCGTTGGTTGAGTGATGGAGGCATTTGATTTATTGCATTTGTAGAAAACTATAAATGCGGTTATACCAAGCAAATGTATAGCAGCACTGTTTGTATCTTTCGACTGTCATTTATTGCACGTGCTACAAAATCATTCTGTGCAATGGAAGATTTACCAACGTTACACCGGTCTGATACAGTTTTGCCTATACATGCGTGAGACTGAGACGCCTGTTTATTTTGTTTTAAGTGCGTGCAGGGTGTGAGAGGGGAATCGATGTGCTTTGATTACAGCTTGGTAGTTGTAGTCTGTGAAATTAAAAAGCACGTGTGTGTGAAGTATCCAAACAATGACACCTTCATTTCATTATGGCTGCTTTAGCAAAACACCTTAAGCTACTGTGTAGTGGGTCCCATTTAGAAGTGGCTACTTCATTCGCGCTTTCCTTGACTCATGGAGCTGCGTGAATGTTATTAGCCTACAACTTTTCGCCACGATATTACAGTTTAAGTCCGCTTGATACTGTAAGGCGTAAGCCATTGGTTTCCAAAGGAGATTTTATTTGTGTCGCCAGCATAGCCTATTGACAATTTATGTTGTCAATAGGCCTACCTTATAATCCTACCTGTAGCTTAGGGAAGCTAACAGCTTTCTATTAGGATCTAGTTTGTTAGTTACCGTTTTGTCATAACTCCCTGATGCATTTTTGCATTTAGAATAGCCAGAGCGTGTATATCTCAATCGGAAAATTAAACAATATCGGGTGCCTATGGACTAGGCTGGGTGAACCCAGCCTGATCTGCCCGCTATTTATTTTTTGATTTCTTAAAAGATTGAGCTTGGTCTGATGAAAGCCAGACTAGCCATGGACCTCAGTTAAACAATGCAAGGGAACATGAATCAGCCTATATTTGCACTAACAATAACGGACAAAAGCTCTTCAACTTTGGCCCGTTAAAATGTGTATGAACAGTCTAGCGACGCATTTCATCAAGGCCCATTTGGACATGTCAGTTATTTGCACCACTGGTTAGATGTAAAACAGCATTTCGTTTCAGACTAGGCTACTGTTACTTAATTTGTGCATTAACAATAACGTTTCAGACTAGGCCTACTGTTACTTAATTTGTGCATTGACAATAAAGTATTACATGAACTAAAGATGACTAAAATCTTATGTAGAAGAAGAAACATTCACAAAAAATCCATCCATCCAAAAATGACCTTTGTTTTTGATAGCTGTTGAAAACGGCATGGAACTGACAGAGATGTTTTTGTTTAAAAATACATAATAAATAAATAAATAAATAACATTATGCTGATACCTTTTGCTTTTCCCAAATACAATGTAGCCTACAGGTGTAAGTGACCTTTCATCAATCCAGTTGCAATGGATGAACTGTGATGAACTGCCCTACTTGTGATTGTTTAGAGATTTTAAAGGTTTTATAACAATGCTACATCTTCTTTGGCTATTCTACAATCTATTCACCTTTTCAGCACCAGTAGGCTACTTTCTGTGCAGCCGCACACACACACTCAGGCATGCCAAACAAGCATACACCAAAGTTTCAAGAGTGGGGGATGGAGTAAAATATGGAGACAAATTGAAGTGTGATTTATTTTCGCGGAACGGATGTACAGGACTGAGCGGCGGTCATATTTTGTATTTAGACATCTAGTTGAATTCATTAGTTCTCAGAAAATAAGACCTGAACATCATTCTTTCTGTAAAATGGAATAAGAACGCTGGGCGGCAGTAAAATAGTAGCACAGACCAGCATCACCACATGAACGACGATATATGAAATCACGCCTCTGGTGGCAGTAGTTTGAATTAATTTGCCACGGGGGCTGTAAAATTACATCCCACTTCTGCATAATTCATTATAGTTTAACAGTTTATTGTGTAGGGCAAGCTATGCATAAGTCTGTCCATTGATATCTAAACTTCCAACAATGTAGATTGGTTAAACTCTAGATTTCTAACATCAAAAATAGACGCAATCTAGACGCAATCATGGTGTTTAAACGATAAACGAGCACCGATCCAAATGATCAAAATAAATTTTACATCAAATCGGTTAGGGCATTCTAATTTATGTAGCCTATATTATTTATGTGAAGGCTCGGCTGAAAGAACAAACATTCCAAAGGCCCCACTATTTTAAACATACTCAAGATAGTTCATTCAAACTATCAATGTTAGACTGTTTTATTTCATCTTAAGAAAGAAAAAAAGATCGAAACGGTCATGTATGTAAAAAACGAACGAAAAGGTCATGTATGTAAGTGAAACAGTGTGTGTATCTTGATCTTAAAGCGGGAGAGAGAGCGCTTGAAGTGGCGCAGGCGCAGTTAAGCGCCACCCCGTAACACCGGGCCTTGCACACTCCGTCGAGCTCGCCGGAGAAAACAAACTGCGTTGGTTACCTACTCGAGGCACCGCTACCACTTGAAGGACTCTCAGCAGTTGTCATATACGTCACCCACGAGGATTGAAAGACTGAAAGGTATATGGCATTTTATTTACTAATTAAATATGCAAATATTTGTCCTGGATATGGTCTATTCAGAAGTTTATCTTTTGTAATTCGAAATAATTTAGCTTGTGATGATTGTTGTGTTTGAGACGAAACTTGGTGAGAAGCATGGTGCCACGAATGATGCTATTACGATTTTTATGTTACAATGGAAATCAAAATTTGTAAAAAATATACTTTTCCAGCGTCTTGATTGAAATGCAATTTTAGAGTCTCGATTGGTGCATGTTGTATACGTTACGTTCATTCTCGATGATTCGGCGACTTTTCAGTGAAGTTAAGTATCCTGTGTTCGCTAACAGTTATTACGGTAGCCCGGTGCATCTAGCAGCAGGCCAAGACAGAGGCCCCGGTTTAGCCAATTGTGACAGACAACCAATTCAACCAATGAAATTGCTTAAATCACTAGCTGTCAGGAGGTTGGACCAATCAGCTTTCACGAAATTAGAAGCCCCGCGGTTAAGAAGTGAACAATGTGAAGACTAGCACAATAAACTAGCAGATATGGTTTTGACGTACATAAAGAGCAATTTTGTCTAAAAGTATTCAAAAACGATACCACATTTGTACCTTTACAATAAATTAATAGATTTTTCTTGAACCCGGCAATGACTTGTCAAAATTAAGTCAATACATACTTCGCTCTAGATTAGCAGTCTGGAAAACGTTGCACCCACGTTGCTGAGCTTGCAGGCAAATGTGTTAAGAAAGCCAAAGTACCCGTGCGTAACACATGTTGTGCGTTACAGACTTAGGTAGTCTTGGAGATTTTGTCCCATTATGTTCTGATGAATATAGCAGTCTTTCTCTCTGTATTTACGTGTATCTCAAACTTCGGTCAGATTCTGTATTTGTAATTAGCTAGCTGTATTGACAAGGTAAACAACGAGGTGGAAGCGTATTGCGCGCCATTTGCGTCACGCCATATCTGCGATGCGTGCCACTGAAACTTGCGTGCGTGTTCTAAAAAGCAGAGCGAAATTATTTTTTCCAATACAATCAAACTCGTGTGTGTCATGTAGATAAAGCAGTGAACAAGAAAATGCATAGAATTGCTGAGAACGTGACTGTACACGAGACTGGTGGGAGAGTGAATACAGCATGAGTGCGTAAGCTAAATCTGATTGGATAAAAGCGGAGTCAGTTATGAAACCTTGGCGTCGAAGCTTTTCTCTTGTCTGTTTTTTGATCCACACGATTGCATTACTTATATATAATGCTTCATCGAAAATGTGAAAAGTAATGCAATGTAATGTATAAAGCATGCTGGTTTCTTTCTGCATAATAATGCGTAATCTGATTGAAAATCAGAGCAAATCAGAGCAAATACGTCTCTTTAATTAAGACAATAATAAATAATAAAATATTAAAATCTCCTATAGTTATAACGTGGGTAAACATATATTTTCATACAGTCAGTTTGTTACATATACTTTATACACCCATCGCATGATCCATCGCTTGTTAAAGTGCCAGCTCTTTACTGCAGTAGTATGTGATGAACTAGACTTCTGGTTAACATTCACTGTTGGTGAAAATTGTAGGCTCACTAATTGCTGATCTGGGGAGTAGAAGTGGAGGCTGTGATTAACTGATCAGATAGTAGTAGCTTACAGGAACGATGCTGTGCACAATAACCTGACTGTACCACAAGTTGGTGCTAAGAAGCCCAGCCAAGACATGATGTTACAACCTGCTCATATGACAGTCATAATCAGCTACTGCTTGAAGAAGGTTATTGAATGCTTAAACAATCATCCACTCTAGTCCTCATAGAGCTCATTTCTGCCTCTTAAGAAGTTATATGTTTGTAATGTGATATGCTTTTAATCCAAGTCAAAGTATATTCTCTGCTGTTAATAGAGCAACATATTTGCATCAGCACCACTAATTAACTTTGTCCTCTCATTTTTCACACAAGAGCAGCAGCTTGATTGTAGCGTCGTCATGACATGTTGTATCATGCCCTGTGTTTGAATGGGACCTTGCCTGACTGGGTTCTAATGAATGCTCTGTCCTGCAGGTGGTGAATGTGAGCAGAATGACGAAAACGCCTCCCCACAGACGCGGGATCACTTTCGAGGTGGGAGCGCAGCTGGAGGCTCGCGACAGCCTAAAGAACTGGTGAGTGACTCCCTCACCCTAGCAGCTACCCCCCCACCCCCATCCTCCAACACTCACCCCCAACCCAGCCAGTCCTTCCTTCCGTCCGGGACAAGAAGCTTTTAAAGCTGCACTGATGCAGCTGCCCGTGTCCTGAGCCCTATGTATTCATTTAAAATGGAAAGAAAGAGTCATTTGTTTATAGCCTAGGCTCAGACCTAATTGATATTGAATAAGGAGCTTACGGGAAAGAGAGATTTATTGCCCTCATGTGTTTCTTGTGATAGTCTTAATTGCGTGTTTCTGTTGCATCCTTACTATGATTTTAGTCAGACTTAATTTATGATGACCCAAGAACCAATAAATTTGCTAAAATATGCTACAGTATATTGCTATATGACACATACATTTCTTTATATTAAGAGTTGACTGTTCATAGGACAATTGCAGCGAGCACTGGACATATATTGTCTTCTCTTTTGTATCGTGGATACATTCAGTGTAGGTGTCTGTAATGAAATATATCCTTCTCCACAGGTATGCAGCCACCATAGAGAAGATAGATTATGAGGATGAGAAGGTGCTAATTCACTACAGGCAGTGGAGCCATCGCTATGACGAATGGTTCGATTGGAACAGCCCATACCTGAGACCTGTGGAACGGATCCAGTTGAGGAGACAAGGCCTTCGGGAGAACCGCTCAGGACCAGTGAGTGGTTCCATGTTAACCCTGAAGTTAGCAAATATATGGGGCAGGATTTGAAGGAGTGGGTATCAAAGATTTCTGAGTCTAGTGAATTGACCAGGTGTTAGTACTAGGAAGAGTATGACATGGATTTGCAGTAAATTATTATTTAGGTCATATTGACACTTAAGTCTGGCTCTGCACATTCATGTTGACCACAGTGTTTTGGTTATTGTTTATTATTGTTATCTAGGCACTATTACACTAACCTAAAGTTCAGTGTTTTGGCAATGATGTGGAATGTTCCCAAGTGTCATGTTTGCACTCTATCAAATGTTAAACATACTTGAACATACTTGTCTTCTTTTTCAGGGTTTCCAAGTTAATCAAAAAGTTCTGGCCAGCTGGTCAGATTGTCGTTACTATCCAGCCAAAGTTCTCTCAGTCAACAAAGATAGTAAGCACCTGTAAAATTACAGTCCTCAGCCCTTGTGAGAATGCATTTGATGTTTGAAGCCATGAGTTGAACTGACTTCTTTGCCATATTCTTGCTGCCCCCGTTCTAGGCTCATACACTGTTAAATTTTTCGATGGAGTGGTGAAGACTGTCAAGGGCATCAAAGTAAAACCTTTTCAAAAGGAGGTGAGAAGTTCTCAGTAGTTTTAGTTAGTACTTATGTTACGCAATATGTGTGCTAAGGAACACATGTATTAGACTTAAAATATTTGCTTTTACTACACAGAGAAATTCTGGAAGGTCAGGGCAGCAGCAGGGGAGGAGGAGAGGTGCGCCAAACGGCAAAGACTGGAGACTCAAACAGAACAGCAATGGGCGGATGAACGGATCCCGACACAGCATCTCTGACCAGGATGGAGAGAGTGAGATGGACGAAGTGGAAGAGGAGAGCGTCGAGCGAATGGAGGACGACAGTAGGAAACTCTCAAACGGCACTCAGAAAAAGGAAGAGGAGAAAATGTCCAATGGAGATGAAGAGATGGGGTTAGACCGTAAAGCAGACGGTCAGGATGCCGAGGAGAAGATGGCAGTGGTGAATGGAGATGGGCTTCATGCGCCGTCGCCACAGGAGAAGAGCAAAGAGCAGAGGGGCGGCGAAGAGGAGAAGGAGGGCATGGTTGAGGAGGCCTCAGAAGAAAGCCCTGTATCAGCCAGAAGGACTAGGAGAAGCCTGACTGAAGGTAAACCTGGAGCTGCCTGAATATTTGTTTACAGTAGTGTTATGAAGATTTTGAGAAATTATGAAAGTCTTACACAGTTTTGCAGCATAGCTCTCTCAGACCACAGAGGTCACAGCATGTTGAATGGGTCAGAGAAAACAAAGCATGAGGTAGCTTCATGGAGGCATCAGTTGAACAGAAAGCAAACTTGAGGGAGAGCTGTGTGAAACAAGAGAATGCATTGAGAAGGGAAAGCTTAGAGGCTGTGCGCTGCTTATGTAAAGTAGCTGCTTCAGGTGCCGTAAACTGCAGTGTCAGAGCGAATGCATGGAGCTAAACAGAGTCCTGATGAGGCAATGGCTTCTCCTGCTCACAGGGAAAGAGGGCGAGAGCAAGGCCAGTGGCCCTGAGCACACGAAGAGGAGAGCGTCCCTTGGACACTCGCCACCTCCGAAGAGGAACCGGGAGAACGCAAGCACAGGTCAATGATCCTGCTGACTGTCCTTCATTCACTTTGAATGAAACTATTGATCTAGCATAATATCCTATGTCAAGTATAAGCTATTCTTGGCTGCTTTGCTTTATTTGGGACTATTGTTGTAGTACAAATTACAGTACATAAGCAGCAAAGTTATTTTGGGTTTTCTTTTGTCCGCAGGGGAACATGGTGCTGATTTTGTATTTAAATAATTTCATGATCATTTCAGTAAAATATATTGTGCAACCATACAGTCTTTTTTAGCTCATATGAAGCGTTAAGCAATACATTGTTAACATAAGTCTAAAGGGATATGAAACTCTCTCCTCAGACCGAAGCAGTCGAGCCCAGAAACAAACCAAATCTGATTCCGTCCCAGCAGGCTCGGAGGCAAGCAATAAAGAGCACAATGGCCTGGTCAGCCCATCAGAGACCCCAAAGCCTGATGCGGGGGCTGTGGCACCTGCACCAGATCTGGG
The DNA here is from genome assembly GCF_018492685.1 of Alosa sapidissima. Lineage (NCBI taxonomy): Eukaryota > Metazoa > Chordata > Actinopteri > Clupeiformes > Clupeidae > Alosa > Alosa sapidissima. Next base: position 25,373,168 of record NC_055963.1, read on the forward strand.
TATGTGTCTATGGACAAAATTACCATCAGCTTTAATGATGTGCTGTGTTCCATAGTTTTAAAACTGTGTAATTACATTTGTGGGATTAACCCCCCTAATAATGCCCTTTACACACAAGGCACACTTGTTCTATGTATGCTATAGGAAAAAATGCCCAGAAAATGACCCAAAACACTGCAAGGGACCTTTATTCTGTGATAATGATATGCTCAACTAACTTGTTGTGGATGACCATGACTCATGATTGAGTGTGGCAACAATGGTCAGAGGAATCTGTAGTAAATCAGTGTGTTCATACATGTTTTGAATTCTTTCTGTTTAGCCACTCTCGTCAGACAACAAATCCACCTACCGGCCACAAACAAATATAGCAGAGAACCATGTGAGTATAAGATCCCACACATGTATCTGCGACACACACACACACACACACACACACACACACACACACACACATTCTTATTTTCCGGTCTTTGCTGTGCCCACTGCCATAAATATTTACAATAACTCCCCTTAGTGCCGTGAGGAGAATCTTATTCTGATAGACATTGTGCAAGTGGTTGTAAACTGTGCAGAGACTTTATATCTGATTATATACTGATTGTATTTATTTTTGACTTGTATGTATATGTGTGATATATGTTTATCTATCTATCTATCTATCTATCTGTCTATATCTTTCAATCAATACTGGATATTTAGAGAAGAACTAACAAAAATAAACATTTACCCATTCTGTATTTTATCACCTGTTTTTATGCTATTTCAATAGTAAATAAGATAATACATATATTTCGATAATAAAAGTTTGGTGTTAGCTATGCAGATTATTTCTAAATCACCTGTCGTTCTATGGTATGTAGTGTATAGGGTCATCAAAAACCAGCCACCACCAATCCTGTCCATTGAGCTGGACCACAACCCCTTCAAGTGCAAAGTATCAGGCTGCTTGAAGTCCTTCCGCAAGGCCTCCCTGCTGCACTACCACATGAAGTACTACCACTCTGAATGTGATCTCAGCCCTCCACGCAGCATCCAGACGCGCGCGTCGGAGAAACAGGCTGCTGCCATGGAGACGCCACGGCGACGGCGCACTGTCTCGTTACGTGAGTGTCTCTTTGCTTTCAGCCTCAGTGACCCTGGGATTCTGAATGTTTACCTTTTTTTTGTCGGTGTGTTTAATGTTTTGATATCTATAATAATATCTACTGCTTTCATATATTATATTTTTTAAGGTTTTTCCTCATGCTTCATTTTGCTGTCTCCACAGACACCCCTCTGAGTGACAGCAAGTCGGGCCACGCGCCTGTAACCAATGGGGAGCACCGACAACGGTCCAACAGCGAGAAGAGCAAAGAAAACCAGCATACGAACCGCAAGTCCACTGATGATCCAGATGATGGCGTCATGGAAATAGGTTGAGCATATTTCATTCATCTTCAGCAGATACTTCCATTAATTACACATAAGTTAATGATGTATAATGATGTAATAAATGTATGTTTCATGTAAATTATGAATGAATGAATGAATGAAATGGTCTTTCGTATATGTGTTGGAATTAGGTGGAAATGAAAAGGAGAGGTTGAGAGAGAAAAGACAGAAGGACTTTTTACGGATCAAGCTGAAGAAAAGGAAGAAGAAGAAGAAGAAGATGATGATGTCCAAGTCAGGTGAGGAGCGGTGAATATTTATGGCTCCTGCTTGATCTGCGGCTTTGCTGATTTCTCCCATTCCAAACCCTCATAGGAAAGGCTGCTTAGACGCTGAGATGTTCATACGTGTCTGCTGTGTTGCCAGTGTGTTGTCTACAGTACCTACACCCCACGGTTTTTCACTGTGTAATCACGAACAATAGTCCAGCTGGCACTGATAAGAGCTTGTTAACTAGCCAATTGACGACTTTCTGGCAAAATTATTGGCGTGCTGTGAAGTTTTCAGGGTGTTCTGCACAAAACTACATAATGCATAGCCTAGTTGGTGCATTGCCCTTCTCTCCTTCACATGACCACATTTCATAAACATTAATCTGAAGATGATGCTAAAAATAGTTATAATTACTTAAAACAAAAAGTTATTACACGTAGACCCTAACATATTATACTATGTAGACCTACTATAGTGGCCATACATATTTATTCAGATGCTGTATTTTGGGTAAGCTTTTATACCAGTGTCCATTTGTTTCCTGGTTGTCTCTGAGATCTGTTACTTATACTTCCTCCTTCATCTTACTAAAAGAACCCCAGTCATATCAATTCCTATTAGGGATGCCACAGTACACAGTACATTCTTGAACCGAGCGGGATGTGCCCCACAGTTTGATACGCAAATGTGAATAGCAGTTGTATGGTACATCTGTCATTTTTATTATTATTTCTAAAACTCGGTTATTGCGGCAGAAAACTGCACACGGGTTGTAGGCCTACATTCACAGAACACCGCTGGAGCCTATCAGCAGGAGTTTGAGAAGAGAGTTAAAAAAAACCTAAAATAGCTGACTCCAGCTCCAACATCAGCTTAGTGACCAGACAGAGAAGAGGTACTACTCTCTTTGTTATCCACTGGGATGGAACATTTTGGATCTCAGTGGGCTTCTATGGCGAGGGTAAGAAGACCGTAAACAAATGAAGTATAGTCTCAGCAGATTACTGCAGTCAGCTCGAGTAGAAGCTTTGAACGTGACGTCTCATGCGCAGCTCATGTCCATCCATATTTACTGCCAGTGCATCAGGGAGAGTCCACATATGAGAGAAAACACACCAGCCTCTCACTGTTGTTTTCCATCAACAAGTTGTGCCAAAAATAAATCAAGGAAACTCTGCCCTCTACCAAGGCCAGATATCTCTCAAAATTAATGAAAGTGAAACAACAAACGTCGGGCCTACTTTTAAAATGAAGGAGTTCTTCCTTTGCCCATTCTGCTTCCCACAAGGTTGCGAAATTGAACTGGTACCTTTGCGTCATTCTTCTTACAGACAGATAAACTACCAAAACGGCATAATACCTCGGAGGTCATATTAAAGCTGTAGGAGCATTAGTTTCACAGCTGTATTTGGTGGCTACTGGCTCAGAATTCCGTCACATGATGAAAATGCATTTACATTTACATGTAGTCATTTAGCTGATGCTTTTATTCAAAGCAACTTACAAAATCAAGGTAAAGTGCGACTAGGACATGTTGGTGTAGCAATAAGTACTACTACCTAGAATTAAAGGGAAGGAGAAGAGGGATAGTCAGGATAGGGAAGAAGGTTGTGGTGCTGGATTAAAATTGATAAATAGATAAATAAACGTGTGCTGGGCCTATATTCTCCCCACTCGCCACTATTGTTTTTTATTAGTTTTATTTATCGTTTATTTTACCAGGAGAGTCCCATTGATAACCTAATCTCTTTTTCAAGGGAGCCCTGGCAGCTAAGTGAAGTCTACAGTATGCAGCATCAGTGAGAGGAACTTTTAAGAAATTGACACAATTGACTCCTCATTGATAGTTGTATAGTAGGATAGTAGTATATCCAGAGCAATTGAAAGCTATCGAACTGTAGTACAAACCTTTGAAAACAGGCCAGTCACTTATACAACCATGTGTCTTAATGGATCATGTCAATGTCAATAGGCAAAATATATAGTGTATTTTCATTTTGCACATTTTACACATTTTTTTTAAATAATAAGATACTGTTACCATGGCCCAAAAACTGTGATCAAAAAAAGACCGAACTGTGGACACATTGTACCGTTGCATCCTTAATGCCTATGTGTGTAATAGAGGCTTCTCTCAGCATTCTTAGTGATAAGTGCAGTAGTTGTTCTTTGTCTGTGTCAAACTGACAGTGTCTTTGTCGATTCATGGCAAATTAGAGCAGCAACAGCTCTGGCTTGGTGTGCAGACCTCCTCTTAATGCTTGTGCATAATCTGCTTCCATCCCTAACAGACTATAGTAGCAGTGAGGAGAACATTGGCTTAAATGCTCCTCACTGCACTCTGAATTTGGCCCTCAAATTCCCCCTCTCCCACAAACACAACAACTCGGAACACCACACACAGCCGATACTTGATGGTGGGTATTGAGACAAGAGGTTGTTTTTACCTTCTCCTTGTAGTTGTTGCGCTTTGTGTCATTGCTTGTCTTTAGTTCTTCATTCTCTTTGTGTGTTTGGTTTTGTCTGTCTAGCCCCCAACTTCTCAAAATTCATGTGTAGCTGCTTTGTTCGACTCTAGTCACTTCTCCTTCTCAAGTTGCTTTCTGCCGTGATCACTGCTTTTAATGTTGCATGTCTGTCTGTTTCCTGCTTCAAGCTTTGCCGTTTATTCACAGACTTCTATGTAATGGTGACATTATATGTGAATATTCCATAGAGAACTATGTATTTTGCTGCCGGTTTCATAGGTGAAGACAGCGCCAGTGAGTGGTCAACTGACAGCCCGTCATGGAGCGAGGATGAGCTGGAGGCAGAGCTTGACCTGACCACACCCCTGGCGGAACAGGGCTTGGTCGTCGAGCCTCACGGAGCGGAGATTGTGCGCTGTGTGTGCGAGGTTCAAGAGGAGAATGACTTCATGATCCAGGTGAGCCGAATCGAGTGTCCAGAGATATTGTGTATGTGAACTGCATTAGCTTGTGTAGACCGACGGGCAGAAAAGAGCCCAGCAGAATATACTTTGCCAATATGGCTCAGTAGGTACAGTCTAAAATGTGGAGCTTTGTAAGTGTGACTGCATTCTGACAGTGCAGTCAATGCTTAAGGGAACAAGTCTCCGGTCCTCATAAAAGGACCGGCAATCACTTGGAATATGGAACACCCTGGAATAATGTGGACAAGTATATAAGACTGCATGGGAACTTTTACATGATAATAAAGGCATGGCAATTACCTCTTTCTCACATGAAACCCATTAAAAAGAGATAACTTTTTAGTGTACATACTCCCCCATAACGGTAAAACATTTGGACTTCCCATATAAAAGGTATTGGGTGCTATGGTATTTGAGCTTCACGTGAGGAGAGAGAACAGAGTTTCTATTTATCCTAGCTATGCCTGTGCTATGAATCTCTTAACCAGTGGCAGTTGCTGGTGTGTGTTTATAAACTGGCCACTCAGCAAAGCAACGCAGTCATCTTGAGGGTTACTACTCGTTAGCTTCGATGCGTTAGGTTAACTTTAGAAATGTAAGGCATGCCATTCAAACCATTTAAGGATATGTTAAGGATCCTGAGCTAATTTGTGTTGTTCCAGCTAGTAAGACTATGGGCTACGGGCTTCTTTGTTTGTGTGTGTGTGTGTGTTCTAGTGTGAGGAGTGTTTCTGCTGGCAGCATGGGACGTGTATGGGGCTCATGGAGGACAGTGTGCCTGAAACATACTCCTGCTACATCTGCAGAGACCCCCCTGGTGAGTGTGCGTCTGGTCTCTGGCCGGGTAAATGAGGGCGGGGAGGGGGGGATGGGTTGGCCTTGTGGCCTCTGTGTTTTCCCAGGTGCTTGTTAATAAGAGTGCGTGCTCTGTTGATGAGCTTCATGACAGATATAGATAGACCAATATTCAAGAATACAGTCAGTACTACAAAATGATGACATTTTGATTGTATGTCATATTTCTTGTAAAGAGTTGTCAGTATTATGCTTTGATTTATGATTTAATCTCAAATTCAGTGCAATTATATATACCGGTAGTAGGTGACCAATTTTATCAAAGGGTACTCATGGGATGTTGTGGCACTGCCGAGAAACCAGAATTTAATTTGAAGAAGCTGGTGTTTGTGTGTGTGTGTGTGTTTGTGCGTGTGTGTGTGTGTGTGTGTGCGCGCGCGTACGTGCGTGCGGGGTTGTGTGCTGTGTGAGCAGCTCAGCGGCAGAGCCAGAGGTACTGGTACGACCGGGACTGGCTGACCGCAGGCCAGATGTACGGCCTGTCCTTCCTGGACGAGAACTACTCGCACCAGAACGGCAAGAAGATCACCGCCACACACCAGCTGCTAGGCGACGTGCAGCACGTCTTTGAGGTCCTCAACGGCCTGCAGCTCAAGATGAGCATCCTCCAGTGAGTTTTACACACACACACACACACACACACACACACACATGAGGGAGCATGTGGTTCTAACTTGGACGTGGTCAGGAGATCAGTTGCCAAGGAGGTCATGTATTGATTGAATTATAGATTCTCTGTGATGGAAGTGGCTGTAGATCAAGTGGCCAGTTCATGGATTGAGTGTAAATGTGAAAGTTGATGTTTATTTACAGTGACTGTCAAACCCCCTATAGATTTAGCTCAGAGACTTTCAGCTCAGATATATGTGTATAAAGAGTACTGTTTGTGCATGATCATGTTGAATGTAATTAAATTTTTAGTATGGACACTAGTAACCCATACTCCCCCCTCCAGGAGCCAGGCCCATCCTGACCTGAAGCTGTGGAGGCAGCCCTGGAGGCAGGCGGAGCACTCCAAGAGGAAGGGTTGCCTGTCGGAGCCCGTATCGGCTGCCCCCTCACCGCCCCCGACATCCGCTGACCTTTTCACCTGGACCGCTGCAGACTCGGACAGCAACGGCCGGTGGGAGGGGTCGTCCTACCAGGACAAGTCGGGCCGCGTGGCCTCCTTCCAGGACTCCTACATCAGCAGTGAGCACTGCTACCAGAAGCCCCGCACCTACTACCCGGCCGTGGAGCAGCGTCTGGTGGTGGAGACGCGTGGTGGCTCGGAGCTGGAGGACAGCCTGCGCAGCACCGAGGACCTGCTGGAGATGGAGCAGAGGTACGCTGGTGGGGCGCTGGGCCTTGATTGGCCCAAGACCCAGCCCACCATCAATGTCAAGGGAGAAGACAACTGCAACGCCAAAGTGAGTATGCCTGTAGTTTGCCGATGTAGATGAACAGTGACTGTTCTGAAATGTAGATTGTCAGTATTGCTATCTCACTTAACATATCACAGACACAATACATTTAAACATTTAATAAACAGATTCAAGCTCCTTGCTCACTGAGAGAATGTGCAAATGACCAGTTTATGTCTATAGTTGCAGGTCTCTAGAGATGTTCAGTTGCTAACATGTTTTCAAATAATCTGGTCCTGCCATGAAATTCACATCCTTTATCTGACAAACACTGGGGCATTTCCATCCTGCATACATCTGCATATTTGGTTAACCATGTCCTCAACATACTCAGGATACCTGTAGTGTGCTATAGGACGTGTTAAGTGTGTATGCTTCTTAATGTAAACCAACAAAGTTATGCCAAAATGAAACCTTGCCTTAGATTGGCTATAATCCCGAAACATTTGTAAAAAACATAACAGCATGTAGTTTGATTAGACATCAAAAAATCCTGAGTGGAATATCAACTATTGACATAAATCAAATAAAAACACCTGCTGGTGCTGTGCCATCAGGAACTGGAGTGGAGTAAGAAGGTGCAGAATGGAGAGGTGGAGAAGTGCGACGAGCCGGAGGTAAAGGTGGAGGACTCTGAGGACAACCCCGAGCCAGAGCCTGACCTGGTGCTGCAGCAGCAGTGGCAGCTTAACCTGCTTGACCACATCGAGGCCGTGCAGGACGAGGTCACCCACCGCATGGACCTCATCGAGAGGGAGCTGGATGGTAGGAGTCCAAATAACTCACTTTCTTTATGAATCCACTTGAGTGGTTAGTTATTAAAAAAAATAACTGTAGTTGAATGATTAGCTGGTTGAAATCATGCTATAAGCCTGGTCAAAGGCACTCTGATTAGCTGTACTTCTACAGAAAAAAAAGTTGCACGTCGTTGAGAAAAGTACCATGTGGAACATTCTCTGATTGTCATCTCCTGTAGTGTTGGAGAGCTGGCTGGATTACACAGGCGAGCTGGAGCCTCCTGACCCTCTGGCCCGCCTTCCTCAACTCAAGCACCGCATTAAGGAGCTCCTGACTGACTTGGGCACCGTGCAGCAGATTGCAGTCTGCTCCTCGTCCACATGATGGCGCCACACCTCACAGGGAACTAATGGAGCGCCCGCTACAAAAACAGACCTGTACTCCACAGCTAGGACGCAGATTAAAAATAATGTTGCTGTTGTTGATGGTGATGATGACGATAATGATGAATATCCAAGTAAAAGTCAACCATCCACAGCCCTGCAAGAAAATAGAAACAGTCCCTTGGGCTTTCTCTTCAACAAAACTGTAAAGGGCAAGACTCAGGGGTGATGACAGAAGCAGAGGAACATTGTAATTTCAGTTTATGCCCACCTCCCAAATGCAGGAGTTCTGATGTCAAAAGCAACAGCTTTTAATGAAGATGTGAAACGCAACAGAGGGCTGTAAACATGCAATGCAAGCCAGATAAAGTGGAGCACAACCGCCTTGTAGCGCTTAACCTTTTTATGTGTGTAGTTGTCCTCTCTACCATAATTGCTCAGCATTTCTATAATGTAAAATATCATCTTTTGAAATGTATCTATGTTTTGTTATCTAAGATCTGTGCTGCGAATGGCTTTGGAATGGAGACACAACTGACTCTGGCAAAAACCTAAAGCATAATGTCAATTGAAAAAGAATATATATTTTTAATCTGCAAGAATTAGCCATTTCCTTCTATATTTCTACTTAATACAGTGTGTAATATATCCTGATGTTTTGTCACATCAAGCGTACTTGCTCAAAGAAGAGGTTGAGTTGATTGTCATGTTGATTTTCAAATTATGTCACTATTTGTCAAAGATAGTCATGCAGAATCTGCATGTTATATTACTAGAAACTGTAATTTTTATTAATTATATCTTATAATGGTAATGCGCTTAGCTGTCCTGACTTGCTTATTCCAACTGAAACGGTCTGCTTTCTATGTGACTTTAATTGAAAGATGTCACCGTGTGAAAAAGTCTTTTAATGCCATAGGGAATTGTATAGTACTTTTATATGTTTTCATTTTGTAGCATTCGTTTGTACATTTAAAAATGAATCTTTTATTGATGTCATAGCCTACTAGTACAAATTAGTCTTTAATTCTCTTTTCCTGTGTCAAAGGCACCAGATGCCAGAATTTTATTTATTGTGGTTGATTTAATTTATTGACTCTTTTAAATGTTAGGCTGAGAGAAGGTGTCTACCCAGCACCCAGGGTAGCACTTTGAGAATAACACTGCATATGGTGGGTGTCGTGTGTGTGGGCCAAAGCCTGTGACCATATGGCCCGTCCGTGTGCAGGCAAATAGAGGGACACTCCCAGTTTTGATATTGCCCTTGTTTTCATGTCATGTTTGTTTTTATTATTATTCCATGTCCAGTATTCCCACCTTCATTTTGTTTAGGAGTAATCTCCTTGCATGTTTATCTGTCTGATGTTTTGTTTTCTTGTCCCTGTTTATGCCTTCTTACCTCTGCATGCAGAGTATGGTGAGCTTGGGCCACTGTGTGTATTCCTTCCTTTTGTAGATCAGCCAGTGCCCCTTGTAATCATCACAATACTTTTTGTATTACATTTTGTCTCTTGCCTGTCCAGAAAAAATATAGCATTGTACTCAAGAGTAGACAAATGTATTAAAGCAAACTGTTAGTTTTATCATGACAGACATAATTTGAGTTTTCTTTTTGTGTGTGAATCATTAGACAATTCATAATTATGAGGATATCTTAATTATGTAGGAAATACATTATAGCCATCAATTTCTTTCCTATGCTTTGACCTAACAAGTTTGTCTAGTGCTGTGATTTGCATCATTTGTCTCGGTGCTGTAGATCCGCATAGGGGCGTTGTGAAACGCTGAACCCCTTGTCTCGTGTATGGGCTGTCCTTCACCGACAGTAGGTCCGCCCCGAAGTGTGTGTAAGTGCGTGTGTGTGGATTCCAAACTGGAGTTAGTGTTTCACCAGGGAAACGTGAGTGGTGGCTTGAAGTCGGAGGACACTCATTTACCGTTGTCTGAGGAATTGTTTAATCAGTTCTACCTCTATTCGAACCCAAGCTTCGTATTCGGACGGTGAGTACAACGAAACGGAGGCAATGTAACGTACTAATTGCATTTTGTCAGTAATGTCCTAATACAGCAGGCGATTGTAATGAGTTAGTACAGCAGGTGGCTAACGTTAGCTCAAGATTGAGGCTAGTCAACCAGCTACGGTTTACCAAAACCTGGCTAGCAGCATCATTGCTAGCAGTCTGATCATGAGTCGCTAGCTCCAGCTCTTTGGTCACTGTAAATGTCACTTGTGTGATTTATTAACGAAAAGTTTTGTTAGTTGCTTGTAACTTGCCTGTGATTAAACACATATAATACGTACAATATTTCTGCTACACCAGAGCAGTAGTCGCAATTAATTTGTAACGTTGTTCTGTGTATCACCAGCCAGTTGGCTAACCTGAGTTAACTAGTGCAACGTTAACATTGGGGCTGAACTCGCATAGATAGCTACTACGTTCAAGTACCCCTGGCTGCAGCTACAGTACGTTTACCTTGCTAGATAGATCCCAAACTAATAACTAGATACTTCAGCTAACAACTTGCAGTTGATGACTGCGGTAATGTTAGCTAAGATTAAAAAGTCTGAACAAACTCCATGTGCTTTCGAGTGTAAACCCATAAACTCGGCAAGTGAATTTGTCTGTCAAAACACAGCATTACAATATTTGACCAAAAGCTAGCTAAAGTAGCGCTAGCTAACGTCATTGTTCTGCTTTTCACAACCACATTGTCATGTGTTGTGAAAAGGTTTAGTTAACTTGTCCAAACCTGTAGATCTATAGTTGACGTCGCATCAATAGAGTATTTCTGTCTGTGTTGCTGTTGCTCAGATGGATTTGAAAATTAAGTAAACCAATTATGGTTGTTTCAGTATTACAATTTCAGACCGGTTGCGAGATTTGGGTAACACGTTACATCTTGTCTGGCAACTGCCAGCTACTAGATCCAGATATTATGAATGTATCACAAATCAACAAATATAATTGAAACTATGAAGTTGACTACAAGCAACGTTAGCGTCTTTGTGCGGACCCTTATTCAGTGGTATCATTCGGCGTAAAATCTTTTTGACGTTGTCACATTGTTAGTTTGCTTTTTTTTTCTTGTAAAGATGTTATTTGAGGGTGTCAAGTCATCTCTTTATTGAGAACAACGCATTATCTCCTATGCATTGTTTTCTCCAAGAGTCGAGAATAGCCGTGCTGCTAGCCCGGTTTCCAAAAATACAAAGATAGGAAAAACACCATCAGGCCAGTAATGCCACGAGATTAGTGACAGCGGTTTTTGAGCCCAGATGGTCCTACATAACCTCTGCAATCACAAACAGGACTCTCTGAAGTGTTTGGTGAAGGCCAAGTGTTATGTAAAAGACACAGCTTAACCTCATGTTGGAGGATGTTTTCCTCCTTTGGAGCTGTAGTCTATGTTTGTGATCATGTCAAGGAACACTGTGGGAAAGAATTCTTCTATGCCCCTTCATACAGGTTTTTTAATTTAACGTTTTCTTCAGTAACCGGTTTCCCTTTTAGGATCTCTACACAAAACACATAATAAATATGGTTCAAGTGTGGTCCAGCAATAAACTCGTCTAGTTTAACGTTGGTTCTTCCAGAGAGTAGTTTATAGGTTGTCTGAAGTGCTTCTACATAAGATCAGGCAGTTGAACAGACAAGCCTCATTCACTTAAGGTTTCCCCTGCAAACTTGGAATTTTTCTTGCAGTGGTAAGATACAAGGTCCAAAGAAAACAGAGCTGTCTTTCAGGGCTGAGTTGCCCCTTGCATTCACCACCACATCTAGACCAGGCTATATGTGGTTTAGACGGGCATACACGCATAAGGAAAATGGGCGGCACATTAGTGGCTTGTCAAAACTTGGAAAGATGGAACCCTCCCTGGAAAAAAATCTACCTCGCTCACCCTTCCCAGCACAATGTAGGCTGTGTTGATGACTGCCTGTCTGATTTATAAATGTAAACATGACATAATCCTCCCCTTGCGTTTGTCTTAAAGAAACAGTGCAATTGTCTCCTGATGAACAGTTGACAGTAGCTTATCTAGGCCTGGTCTGGACCCCATTAGCTACCCTCTGTTTCCTGTGTCCTATGGGCATTGTTTTGATTTGTCATCTCTCCTCCCTTTGGCTTCATACACAGACCTCTGGTGCCACTGGGCAATGGCACTGTGTCGTGGCAGGAGTCATGGCTGATTGGGCTATATTTTCAAATGCGTATCTGATGATGCAGCATGTTCTCTCCGAGGACAGGTACAGTCCGACAGAGTCAGCAGCAGGAGTAGGCCGGAAACGGTCTATAGACGGCAGCTATCCGGTCGCACAGAGACCAGCCTGTGTGTTGGAGAAGCAACAGCTCAAATGGGACCCTTTTTTTTTTTTTCAAACTTTGCCTAGGCAGACATCTTTTGGGCCAGAGCCTAGAGGAGAGTTGTCATGGTAACTAGAAGAAGGTAGGGGCAATCGCTGCAACTCTGGTTCGGTCCCTGTAGGAACTACTTGGCAGAGACAGAGGGCAGGAACTGAACTAAAAAATTATTGGAGACATGTAATTAACGCTGAAAGCAGTTCGTATTCATCACTTTAAGAAGTGCATTGCCTGAACTTGCTGTACCTCTTCTCGACCTACCTGGGTGTGTGCAGTGAACAGTCATGCCCTAATAATTGCTTTTAGTTATTTGATGTAGGCTACCCCCTCAGAAACCACACTAGGCTGGCAGTTTGATCCATGCATATGTTCGTTTTGAGTGCAGTAGAAAGCTTGTGGCATTTCACCCATATAAAACCGTTCTCAGAGGGATGGTAAAAACTAATGAAAAAGGAAGAAAACCAGAAATTCACACTTGCTCACTGCCTTCTGTTCTCAGTGTAAGTCTTTGTCAGCCAGAGTGGTTCAAACTCAGCCCAGAGTCCCCCAGGCCGATTACAGCGAATGTCTCTGCATCTAAGAGCAGGTCTGTTGAGTGCTTTTCACACTGATCTGCTCAGAGGATCAGAGAGGTAACACCGAAAGCACTTCAGCCTGCGATGCCCCCTGAACGCTCGTCATGATCATATGTAAGCCCCTCAGTGTGGGGTAGTGCGTGTTCACACTGTTACATTAGCATTGCATTCATATTCAGACATAATATAACAGATTTTTGTTTTTTGGCGGTATGTGTTCTCCCACAAGGAAATTCAGCCATCAACTGATCTATCAGGTGGTCTGAGGCCAACAGGCATCCTTAGGAGGGCAGCTGTTGTTGTTGTGCTTGCTTTCCCTTCACCCTTGCTCCTCATTGGCCACAGCCCCATTTTGTGCTTATCTTCTCATCCTTTTCTCTCTGTCCTTTGCCTCTATTTATGGAGGTGTTGGGGATCGGTAGGGAGGAATAGAGGCACGAAGGAGGGAGATGTGAATATATATATATATATATATATATATACACACACACACACACACACACAGCCTACATGACACCAAATTCATGTTGAAAGCCCTGCAGGCCCTGTGGACCAGGGTGTAGCATGTCTGTCTCTTCCCATCATCTCACCTCTCCTGCTTCTTTTTTTCTTTTTTTTCTTTCTTTCTCTCTGACAGCTGGTTCGTGGTTGAAAATAAGATGGGAGACATTCTGGACCTCATGCTCCAGTAGCCTAGCTCTCAGAAACTAGTTGCTGTTGAGTCTGCTGCTATGCTATATTTCTAGATGGATGCTCTCATTACTTGCAAGTTGCTCCCCAAACAAGTTAATGTGGACATTGTCTGAATGCACTGATTCTCGGTCGAATGGTAAAGGGTGAGGTTCAGTACAGCCAGTAACAGCCAACAGCTGCTTCAGTTAGATAGGAAGAGCTCCCTGAAAGCATCCCCGACCCTGACTGATTGCTTAAGAGCTAGTACCTGAGTGCTACTATTTTAACAAGAGGAAGGTTTAGATGTGGAGTCAGTGTCCCCCCCCCACCCCCCCCACCCCCCTCCCTCCACCATCACCCCCGAGCTGCATCACAGCCTGTGGCCTGTGATCAGGCAGGCATTAGACGATGGTGTAAGTCCTCTCGCTGTGTTGTGCCTGTGATCCGCGGGGGAATGAGGGCAAGAGAGACACATGGTGCTGGTGTTAAAATGAGGGCTTTGCTGAGTTAGCTCATCTCACCGCCCACCACCACCTCTTTCTCCTGTCTCTTGCTCTTCCCCTCCATCTGTCTCGACTTCCCTGCTTTATCCTTATCCTAAGTCCTTATCCTTTCAGTGACTCACTAGAATTCTTGCTTCAGCTCTGATTTTAGCTGAACCCTTTGGAGTCCATTGCCTCTGGAGCGATCAGTCGCCTGGCTTGGCAATGCAATAAGCTGTGTGGGTTAACACAGCCAAGAAGCCCACCCCACACACACACACACACACACACTCAGCCACTGGCGGAGGCTAAAGCAGCCTCAGACATCAAAGGTCCAGCACTGGCTGTGCTGGGGGCTCATGAATATTCCACTGCTGTTTAGCATATCATCTCCATCAATTACCGTGGTCTGCCCCTGTCCCTGCCTGAAATGTGCTGGGGAGCGTTCAGAGCGGCCGTGGATGTGACGGCCACGGCCATCTCCTGCAGTCAGGAAGTGCCAGTGCCCTTCCCTCTCCTCTGTGGACTGGCTTGTGTCTCTCTCGCTTCATATTGCCAGCAGCTACCCTAATTAAGTATGTCTTAAGTTAAGTAACAGTTTCTTTTTCCTAGTCTGTGTGTATGGTTACAGTGTAAAGAGTAAATAGTGATGATGATGTGCTTTTAATTAAAATTGTATTCTGTGTGTGTGTGTGTGTGTGTGTAGGGAGTGGGGTGGATTGTGGGTGTACAATAAGTTTGTGCTTGGTGTTTGTGTGAGAGTGTGTGTGCGTGCGTGCCGTGTGCATAGTATGGTAGGTGATCACCTCCACCACCTGTCTATTGGCTGTTTGTTGATGCCTGTTCCATGCAAGCTGATGTGTCGTGCTGTTGTCAGGAGCCTAAGGATTTCTCTCGTTGAGGGGCTCATGCGTGTGTTAGCTGTGCACATCAAGCTTAAGTGGGCAGATCCCTCCGTGGTGGAGGCACGGTCAGGGACCTGGCCCCATATTGTATAAAAGCAATGCGCCAAAGGGAACTGGAGAAGGGGTGCTCAGGATGTAGGGAGTGGTCCGAGAGCAGGGCTCTATGAGCCTACAGGACAGAAGTGAGGGGGGGGGGGAAGACAGCTGGTGGGTGAGGCCGTGACTGGCCTCTTGCCTGGCATATGTGAAATGGGTCACACGCCCTGTATCAGGTTTATTGCACACACTCTCACACACACACACTCACACACTCTCACACACACGCACGCACACAGGGAGAGAAAGAGAAATCTGTGTGTGTGACTAGAATATATGTGTGAAAATGTGGAAAGGGCAGTGTATGAATTTGTCAGTGTGGTGAATTGTATAGAAGTAAGTGTGTGCGTGTGCGAGTGTGAGTGAGTGAGAGGGAGAGTTTGAGGTGGTTGTTGAAAGAAAGAGGGCTTATAGAGAGGACACAGAGGCCTCAGGTAATATGATCCGCAGGCCTGGTGGGGATAGGGTGTTCAATATTGCAGGATGTAGCCTACCGGTGGTGGAGCATCATATTCTCTCCGCTCCTCCTTCCTTTATGACCGTACTGGCCATTAAGCCGACCTACTCAAAACAAACGACTTGTTCTTTCTCTGTGTTGGGAGCTCATTGTTTTTTTTTTTTTCTTCATTTGAAACATGTGCGGTTGGATTTCTCTAACTCTGGGCGTATAACAGTATTATTCACTCATATTCCACAGCTCATTTGTGAGTAGATGGGACCATTACACCTTTTCAGAATGTGATAATTATACAGCATTAGTACTGTTCAGCCTCGTGGGAAAAACTAAGGGAGAAAATAAAAGGACGTTTGTCGTGGGTGTTTAAGCCTATCTCTTCCTCATTCACACACATACGTACATACACCCACCCGCAAGTGCATAGTTCAGAAAGGGATAAAATATAGACTTCTGCTGATAAAAGACAGAGGGAACATACTAATGTGGTAGACAGTGAGTAGCAACAGAACTAAAGCTAATTAGCGCACACAGGTGTTACTTTTTGCCTTTCTCCGATCATCCCCACATACTTATGCTCAAATCTTCACCTCAAATGCAATGGCAGCCTGCCAAGCCACTTCTTTAATTGGATATTTGTTTGTCATGTGCGACCCAGTGGAGAGAAGAGGGGGAGAATAGAACAGTGAGGAGGAGTGGGAGAAAAGAGAATGGAGAGATGGGAACGCGGATTCATCTGGGAAATCAGCACAAGGTTTCTACTCGGAGCTGTCAAAAGGTTGCAGCTCAGAGACACAGCACAGAGGCCCAGCTGACGCATGTGATCCGTTGAGCTCCAATACGCACCTGTGTGACTAGAAGCATGAGAGAATGAAAATGGGATATTTGTTTTCAAAAAAATTCTCCTTCGTGTTTTTCATGTTGTTTATTGTCAGTTTATTTTTTCAGCTTACAAGCAGGCTACACTAGGCACACAACTGAAGCAAATTTGATGGCAGTTTACACATTTGAAAGAAAAAAATGGACCAGTTCTCTAAAGCTATTTTTACGTTCTGCGTACGGAGTGCTTCAGTTGCGCACCCGGAATAGCCTGCAGTTAGCCATACCCTCAAGCATACCACTCATACAGCAGATTTATTTCACATTTGCTGCTTTTGGAGCTTGTTCACCCACAGTCCCTTCTTTGTCTCCTATTTCTCTCACCCCAGTGTGAGGTATCCTTTGCCTCAGGTCCTCCCTCTTCCTCTCTTGGTTTCATGTGGGCACCCAGGTATAACCCTCTAGTGCCAAATGCCAATGTCCGCTCCTTCTGCTAAGATTCACCGGGAGCTTACAGGATTTCTCCTGGGTGATGCTACTCAGGCTAATGAGAGAGCGAGAGAGAGAGAGAGAGAATTGAAAGCAGGCCTGTTGAACAAGAGAACAAAAACAGCAGAGGAAGAGAGGTCTTGGAACAGAGAGAGGGAGAAGCACTGGTTAGGGGAAGGAAGATGGACGCAATAGAAGGGATTCAAGGGAAAGGAGGGAGGGAGCAAGAGAGAGAGCAAGAGACAGAGAGAAAGAGAAGAGGTAAAGAGTGGGCAGCTACTGACAGCAGCCGCAGGGGTCCACTTTGCTTCAGGTGAGCTCATCTGACCTGCCCCGTCACCCAGTCAGCATGGCCCCAGCACCTTCACACTGCACACCTGCAAGCCTGACCGCCTCCTTCACATTTTCACTTCAACACACGTACACACGCACACAGATCCATGCATAAGGTCCTGCATAAGTTAACCTGTCTGTGTCTCAGAATACTTTGCATAAGGAAAGGCTTAGATGAAACCTTGTGTGTGTGAGATGATGATGATGATGATGATGATGATGATGTGCATGTCTGGGTTTTGCAGCGAGGTCTGTGAGCCAGCAGGGGGTGGGGTAATTCCCATCATGCTCTTGTGCCCTCCTCACGGAAACCAGCTTAGACAAAAGCCAGCTGTAGCCTAGAAAGACACGTCTCCTTTCCCTCCTTCCCGTCACCGAGTTATTTTTCAGCTCTCTCTCTCTCTCTCTCTCTCTCTCTCTCTCTCTCTCTCTCTCTCCAATCCAATCCAATCCAATTCACAGTTGCCAAAGCCCCAAGTCCTTAATAACAACTCACTCATTTTTAACATTACAGTAGTGAACATACTAAAAACATAATTCATTGGCACACATGGTCTTTCCACAAAGAAAATCTCCTCGCTGCATAGGGACTCAGACTCGGACCTCAGCCACGCTTGCGTGCTGCCTGCTTAGACAGGGTGTTGGCATGGCCTCCTCTTGTTGGCATGCGCTGCCCTTGTTGTGGTGGTCTGGCATGCCGCCTGGGCGTGTGGTTTCTGCCACTGTATTAGGGAAGGTATCTGCGAGAGCCGAGTGCAAACGTCTGTAAACAACTCATGTCTTTGGAGAGACGGGAGGGAACAGACCGTGGCTGCTTTCATTCCAGTGCCCTGTTTGGAATGGGGTTCTGTCAGATCTCTTTCATTGTGCACACATCCTTTGTGATTTGTGAGAGTGAGCATGTCGATATGTGTTTTTTTTTTTTTAGTGTGGTGTCAGTAATACATTTGGCAGAGGTAATTGAAAATGAGCCATAGTCAACATTGTAGAGTTACAGTAACCCTGGTGCAGATTATTGTCATATCCCCCATGCTTACACAAGTGGGACAGTTAATCAGCGTGATGATGGGATGATGGACTCCCATCTTTTTCTCTCTCTCTCAAATTCAAAAGGTTCTTTATTGGCATGACAAATAGTTAGACATAAGCAATTACTAAGGTATGTATAACAGATATTTTTTTATTTTCTTTTTCTTGTGTATGTGTGTGTCCATGTCTGTGAGTTCGAAATATCGAGTTTGAGTATTCTGAGCGTCTCAACACAGCATCTCTTTTGTCTCTCTCTCTCTCTCTCTCTCTCTCTCTCTCTCTCTCTCTCTCTCTCTCTCTCTCTCTCTCTCTCTCTCTCTCTCTCTCTCTAAAATAGCAGTTTGATAACAAGATCAGTGTGTGCTGTTCTTTCCTTTCTTTGCCACACCAAAGCCAAATGCTGTTAGCGAGCATCTCTTTTGTCTTACCAATAAATATTCACAGTCTGAAGGTGTGTTCGCTTTGGTGTCAGGATGACTATAATCAGTGTGCTTCAAGCGTCCTCCAGCGCCTTGTTGTCAGTGATCTTGCTTGTGACGTATTTGGTTACCGCATCAGTCCACAGGCCCCTGCTGTGGTGTGGCTGGTGAAAAATTGATTGTTTTTGGGACAACATAAATGAGCACTTCAGGAAGCCCTTTAACAGATGCTTTTTTTCCCCTTGTGTTACATTTTTCATTTCTTAATACTGTACAAGGTTTTTTCAATGTCATTGGTTGCTGTGGAGACAGGATAGTGGTTTAAAAAAAAGGTTTGAACCTGGGTGGTAATGAGAGACCGAATGGGATGTGAGCCCCTCTTGAGGAGACGCTCTAAACAGCCTCTCATGTCTAGCGCGACACTTGACGCAGCACCTGAAGGACATTTTGATGTGCACAAATAGACCAGTTCCAGTGATCTGTTTTCTTACCGTTTGTTCAGTGACGCCTGGTGAGAAAGGAACATTTTTTTTTTTTCTCTGTTACTTTCCACCATCCTCTGTTCCTGACTAGGGGTAACTGAATGCTGTTTGAGCAACCCCTAGTAATAAAAGCTAATGATTAACTTCTGTGTGCTTGCACATTGTTGAGGGTGTATTGTAACTGTCCTTTGTGATTTATTAGCCAGGCCTTGAGTTGGGTGATCGTGCCTGTCAGCAGTACAGGCCTCTCAGTCCGTCCTGTTAGTCTCCCTGTCCTCCGATCCTTTCTTTCAACGCCCGTCCAAAAGCTCGTTAAGACTTCCAAGACTTCGCTTCCGCCGCTCAGACGATTAAAAACTCAGACAGCTTAGCCGCCGCGGGCGTTAATGCCGGCCCTGGATGCCGGCCGGCACTGCGCTTTGTTTTGCTTTGCTTTACTTCGGTGTCATTAGGCTTGACTATGCGTTGTTGTTGTCGTTTATTCCACTCCGTCCCACCTCATGCACACGACTCTGCTGCCTTGTGGAGGATGTGGCCCGATGTGGGTCAGTGGTATTTAGCCAAGCGGTCAGTGTGTGTCACTGCTCAGAAACCTTTACCTAGGCTCTCTAGGAACCACACATCGCACGCCTGCAGATTTGATGGAGGCCGAGCCAATACAGTAAGCTTACATGTTGTATTGTCTATGTGGAGGCCTAATAGTCAGGTGACGGGGGCTTGAGTAAGTGGACATTGACTTTAGACCGTAGTGCTCTAGAATCTTTGGCTGGAACTTTTTGAGAGGCCAGGCCATAAAATTGATATCAGAAATGAACTTTTTGATAAAAGTGCCAATTTACAAAATTACATTTTTTATTTCAGTCTACAGGTCAAATGTGCACATTGAGTCACAGCACTGAAATGTTTGATAGCCCTTTGTATATTATAGTAACACATCACGCTAGTAATTTGTAAATTAATCGTCCCAACCCTTTGGGGAGCTATAAAATGAAAATGAGCTTTTTAAAGTGCACCACTGCACTTGGAGGTTTTGTAAAATCATGATGATAATATGGAGCCTGTAGTGATTCCCATGCTTACCAGCAACGAGGCCATCTTTTTAGTGGCTGATCTGTGATGTAACATTAGTTGAACATTGGCAGCGGGACAATTGTTCATGTCCAAACTTGGAGGAGCTGCTATTACTCGGCTGTAATTTTCCCTGGCAGTAATTGTCTGAAATGTGAATGGCCAGACGGGGGCCCTTGGATATGATTCAGAGAGAGTTTTGTGTGTGTAATGTGCCCTGATGAATCCTCAAGTATTGTGTTAGTTTCAGGAGGGAGCGGCGCCAGGGAGGCAGGACCTGGGTGACCTTGTTGTCCGTGCTGATGGATCCGTTACTCATTGACCCCTGGTGCTGACTAATGTGTAACCCAAGGGCAGGGGACTCGTGTCCGTCCTCTACGTCTTCTCTTTCCAGGTCTCTCTCTCTCTCTGCCTTTCTGTGTCCACGACTACTGTCTATCTCTTTGTTTTTCTGTCTTCTCATTCTTCCATTCTTTTTTCTTGTTTGTCTTGTTCTGTTTCTTGTTTGTCACTTGTTTTCTAGCTTTCCTGCTTTCTGGCTTGTATTTTCACCTTTCTCCCCATCTTTCTCTCTCTATGGTTTTTGTCCTCCTCCAAGCTTTCTCTATTCTTGTCCTCCCCACTATAGTCATCCCATCCCAGAGTTATACTGTCTAGGATCACCTACGTCTTCTAGAGTTGCTGACGAACATTGTTTCTATGGTAACAGCCAAGCGGAACTGGTTCGATCAAGCTGATGTGGTTGGGGGTTGGGGCGGGGGGAGGGGTCGACTTTGGAGCCTTGGGTACGTGTTGTCTGGGTTCTCCTATTGGGTGCTGGTAATTTAGTTATGAATCGCTGGTGATCCATCTCTCCTGGGGTAATAGGGTTTGGAGTCTGCAGAAGTATGGATATGCCCTCGCTTCTCTGGTTCTTTCCATCCTTACTTATTTCTTCCCATCACCGAGTTATTCTTCAGCTCTTGTCTCGCTCTCTCTCGCTCTCTCTCTCTCGCTATCTCGACATGTTCTGCCTGGCTGAATATCTATTTTTTACTCTATAAATAAAGATGACTACAGAACCCCCCCCCCCCCCCCTTCTCCTCACATGTATAGACACACAGACATACTTGCGCGCACACACACTTCACACACAGCTCCTGTTCTGTTCTGTGAAATGGTTTTAAAAAGCAGAAGTGGCTGCAGCCTCTGGCTCTTACTGATGCTGATGCCTACAGTCAATTAGCTCCAGTCTTCTGTATGTGTCTGTCTGTCTGTCTGTTTGTCTGCTGTGGTGACACTCGACAGGATTCCTGCAACAGACATAGACGTTGTGCCACCACCACCACACAGCACACCACCGCTGCGCCCCTCCCCTCACCACTGATGCAAACTGGCTGGCCAGTGATTTGGCTTTTTGCCTCAGCATTTTATTATTTCACACTTATTCTTTCTCTCTATCTCTTGCTCTCTCTCTCCTTTTCTCCGTCTCTGAGTCAGTGTGTCTACATAGCGCTCGTTTGCCCTCCCGCGCTGCTCATGAAATCTCCTTTCAGCGACGGAAGCTGCTTTTAGTGCAGCCAGCAATATGTAGTGTGGGTTTGTCTGTAATTGCTTTTCCTTTCGTTCCCATCCTTTTTCATTACCTGTTCTTCCCTCTCCCGCTCTCTTTCCCCCCTTTCTCTTTCTCTTTCTCTTTGTCTCTCGCTTGTTTGCTTCTCCCTGTTTTTCATTGTTTCAGTCGCCTCTCTAAATCATGCTCTGTTATTCCTCCATTATCTAATGACTTCTTGGTAGCGCACTTCCAGTCCTTAGAATCTTTGTTCTCTCTCTCTTTTAACTCTGCCTCACTCTCTCTCCTGTATCTCCTCTTCATTGCCCAGGTGTCTTTTCCTTGTTGACTTGTTCTCTTATCTCCTCTCTTTCTTCCTCTTGTCATCTCCATTCCTCCATCTGTTGATGTTCTCATTTAAAGTCTCATTTATATGTATTCATCATGAGGTTTTGCCATGGTCCTCTTAGTTTACGTTGAGAACACTGCTCTCAGGTTGAGTGATCTAATAACAGACATCTATTCTCTCTCTCTCTCTCTCTCTCTCTCTCTCTCTCTCTCTCTCTCTCTCTCTCTCTCTCTCTCTCTCTCTCTCTCTCTCTCTCTCTCTCTCTCTCTCTCTCTCTCTCTCTCTCTCTCTCTCCTCTCTCTCTCTCTCTCCCTCCTGTCGTGGCAGAGATTAGTCAGCTGTCCTCAGGTCAGCGTCCTGCTGCTAACTCCCTGGCCCTCGCTGCAGCAGCCTCCAACAGTCTTCCTCTAATAGTGTTTGCAGAGCAGTGGCTGGTCTGTATGGATTGAGGGTGACCGTCTTACACAAGCTAACCTGCAGAGCCGGTCTCCTGGCTGTGCCACATGGGTGCCTTTCTGTGCCAAGTGTCACCCTGAGATGTTTTCCTGGCAGGTTGACTGGCACGCTGTCATTAGACTAGGACACCTCAACCTCCATGGGTGTCCGAGCAGTGGGAGGTTCTTTTCCGGAACCCCACCCCCCGCGTCGCGTCCTCTTCCGCGCTGCCAGGTGTCAGGTGTGTCAGGCACGGTGCTCAGTTACACCTGTGGAGGTGTTGTGGAGCGACACACAGGGGAGAGGCGCTCAGAGGTAACGTTAGACCACTTTGCTCTGATGATTGATGACTTGCTTCTTTTTGGTGTCTCTGGTGTCTTGATGCCAGTCTAGCGAAATGGGGAGTGCAAATTGGAGTGTAGTTGACTTTTCTCTCTGTGACACTCACTCACACACACACACACACACACACACACACACACACACACACACACACACACACACACACACACACATACACATACACACACACACAGGTATGGAAGTCCATGTGTCTGAGTGACATTATGAGCTAATGGAGCAGCTGAGGCTTGGTCACGGTGACTGTGCTCTATCCCTCAGTCTCTGTCTCTCCATCTTTTTCTCTCTCTCTCTTTCTCGCTCTCTCTCTCTCCACCTATTTTCTCTCTCATGCTGTCACTTGCACGAAAATTGATTGCACAATCGATTGGACCAAACACAAGTTTCGAAAACTAAAATAGGGAATCGATTTTAACCAAATATGTATACTATTAATTTTAAACGAATTAACAAATAAAAAGGATAGATGTAACAAAATTCACAAAGTCTTCATGCAGCCTAATCTCTCATGCATTACGACCTACATACATGCACAATGAGCAACTGCACACACAGACCGCCTCACACACCGCCACATTGTTACAGTCTCTCAGCCTCATCCACACGTTTGGAGGGTGTAAACATGTCCCTCACATGTGTGTGGCAGCATTTTATCCAGAAAATCGGATGTAAACGTGTATCAACAAGGAAGAACTAAGGAGTGTTAACTCCTGGTCTTTTGCCCATTTGATCTGCAAGAGATTGGAAGAGAGACTTAGACTTAAAGAGACTTAAAGGGCTCGTAATGGGGAAAAAAGCCTCCTGGGTTTGAAAGGTCTGTCTGTGTCTGTCTGTGTCTGTGTGTGTTGGGGGGGAGGGGATGAGCGAGTGGGAGAGTGAGAATATTAGAGTTAGCTACAGGACAGAGCTGTAGAGGAAAGGAAGAATGAGAGGGAGAGAAAGAAAAGATGAGAGAGAGAGGTCACAGCAGTGTCGGCAAAGGAGAGCAGGTTGTCTGATGGCGTAATTAGCCACCAGTGGGGAGGCTTGGCTGACGTCTTCAGGAAATCTGGCCTCTGTCCTCATATTCTTCCCATCCACCACCAGGGAGACAGACATCAAGCACTACAGAGACGAGTAGGAGAGTTGGTAATGGCGCCCTCAAATGACCACACACCCAATAGTAGGGAGACTGACGTCAGAGTTGTTTTAGGCTGACCAAAGGTCTCTATGTGTCTTGAAAAGACGTCAAAACTCTGCCACATGTAGTCTGGAGAGCTGTCAAAGGACTCTATCAAAAACACAGTTTTGTTTTGTTTTGTGTAGCACTTTGTTAAATACACTCATCCTTTCAGCTCATCTGTGACTGCATTATTTGGACCACATGTAGAGATTTATTAACGGATTAACAGCTTTATAGCACTTTTGTAGCACTGGAAGAGCGGTAATCATGGTATATTTGACTGCCCTCCACTAAGACATTGCTACAGCCAAGCTATTTAATCCCTCTGTAGAGGCCAGTGGTCTTGTTTACAGTTGTTCTGTAGTCTTGTGCTGATATTGCAAAGGCTCATTGCGGTTAGTCTGACACTAAGTGATTCATCAGCCAGATTCAGAGATTGGCTCATCGACAGGCACCCCTCTCTCCCTGTCCTCAGTCTCCTCTGCTGTCACGGTAACCTTATCAAGGTGTATTTTCCCCACACAACACACACACGTACGTACACACACACACACACACACACTCGCTGTTACAGACACTGTCGTTACCATTATCACCTCCATTTATTTTTGTCATCTTTGAGAAGACAAGACCAAAGCTGTGTTTAGCTGGTGGTATGTCTGAGTTGTGATTTGAGAGAAAGTGGAATAGAACATTATGTCCAATATTCTAATATATGGTTTAATGTTCTGCATTATGACCAATATTCCAATATGTGGTTTAATGTTTTGCATTTCTCATTAGTAGGTCACTTTGATACTAAAAGTATGATTCTATGTAATGACTGTATGATACCTGTACTGTCCCTGTGTATATCTGTGTGTGACTGTATTTACAGATAAGCGGGAATATTATGACTTTGAATTGTGTTTCACTGTTCTGCATGGCTGCGTCAGTAGCTATCTGCTCCGGATTGCCAGGTTGCCACTAATCAGTGTAGTCCACGTGAGATGGGATGACCAACGCCATCTCCCATCAGCCTGGAAGGATACTTAAATCCTAACTATTTCCTTGTCTAGTTAGAGCAGCTGATGGATCTTTAGGTGAAGTCATGCTGTCTCTCCCTTGATGCGCATCATTGTAAATAAACTTTGTTCCTGATTTTTCATACTATTGGTCTGACTGGGTCTCTATTAAATGTATGGTATCAAAATTACCATCAGTTTATTAATGTCAAAGGGAGACATATTTTTTTATTTGTGTCTTGCACAATAATATCAGTGTCTTGAATACATTGTAGGCTCTTTTAATAATACACTAATCAAATATGCTAATCAAATGTGTGTGTTTAGCTGGATGAGCTATTGTCTAGACAGAGTTAACAGTACCCGGTGTCTGGCAAAGGGACCCTCTGATTCGTGGCCCTCATAACGGCCTTTACATAAGAACACACAACAGTGGTCTTTTTTAAAAGAAGCACACAACGGTTGACATTCAGAATGGGCTGTGATGCATAAAACATGAACTGGACAGAAGCCAATAATGGGTTCTGGTGGCTGTAGTTATTAAGGCTGTTCTCAGTGTAATTGACTTCCCCCTTTCTCAGCATCTCTTTCTTGCACCCTGTCTTGCTCTCTCTTTCTTTCTTTCTTTCTTCTTTCTCTCTCTCTCTCGCTCTCTCTCTCTCTCTCTCTCTCTCTCTCTCTCTCTCTCTCTCTCTCTCTCTCTCTCTCTCTCTCTCTCTGTGTCTTTCACTCCCTTTTTATTAGAAGCTGTTTCAGTAAAAGCCCTTCATTCAACAAGTACTCATTCAGTTAACTTTATTGTGTGCCTGCCTACCTGTGGAGTCCATAACAGTCTGTGTTAATTCACTCATGCTCATTACTCTGACCTAGCAGTGGTCCCCATCAGAGGTGAACTCATAATCCACGTGTGCCAGGGAGTTCTGTCAAAACACATGGATATTTCTTAATGCGGTGTTGGGCAGGGGTTGTAATGTATGTAATAATGATTGTACGAATGAAAGTGCTCCTAGATTGCCTGGCACTGTTTTGCCTTTGTTGTGCATTATGACATATGCCACTCTTCTGCCTAAACGATAAACAACATTTTTAAAAAAAACACTTCACTGCAACATTGTCACACTAACTGACTCCCTTTGGTTGCTGATTGGTGTTCTCTAAACAGTGGCGGAGAGAACCTTGATGCTAACAGGGTTGCCAGGC